>NC_056741.1:1913439322-1913739322 GCF_019279795.1 Protopterus annectens | reverse complement strand
TATAAACAAAAGGACTTGTGATCTAGGGATGTCATTGTCCCCCTTTACTCAGCCCTCATTAGGGTCAAACATTGAATATAATGCTTCCTTTCACAAGTACCTGTCCAGACACATGCAACATGTCCTACATGGACCGACTCAAAGCCCTGTCACTATACTCAGTATCCTACAGACTTCTGAGAGGTGACCTGTGTATGCCATACAAGCATCCTCTGACCCATTACTGATGAATTTACTACACATCAGCAAGTCAAATGGCATCAGAAATACTTGGTCTCGGGATCTAAACCTCTTTTGCAACATCAGTAGAATGGTTTGGAGGGAAATGTATACCCCACAGAGGATATTGCTACTATGGAACAGACTCCTCATCCATATAAAACAAAGTTCATCCCTGTCCATATTCAACAGCAACTTAGAACTATGGAAGGAAAACAGATGGGTTCTCTCAAATTATTTATGGTATGATCCCAGTTATTCTCTTTAGAGGTAATATACAATTATCGACCAAGAGTTGGGTAAGGCCAATCTACAACCAAATGGGATAGGTTATTTCGAGCACAAAAAGGGAAACTGGCTTAAAATAGCTCACAAGGCTAGCTAGCCTAGTACTTACCTATGAACCTAAGTATTTAAACATATACAATCGGACAAGTTTAGGAACAAAATTCACAGACTGGAAAACACTGTAGAAAAGTTTCAATTAAATTTTCTTGGAGCAACCCTAACCTGGACCTGCATTTTTACGATGTATTAATTTACTATACTTGAGGAACTTGTTGATTTTTCCTTTAAATTACATATTTTTTTTAATTCTCTACCAACTACTGTACACTTTTTTTGCATATCTTATCTACCTGGTGCACCAACTATTTTTAATTTTAGTAAAAACAAAACTGATAAAAAAAATACAAAAACCTTGAGAAAGTAAGTCTGCACCATGATGCTGTTGTAGTTACTAAAGCAGCCAAACCATACCCATCAACCTGCAAACATTGAAAATATGTACAAAGACATTTGAAAAGTAGGTACAGACAAAACCTGGACAAGGAATCAGCACAAAATTTAAATACCAAATAGCACACAACTTTTCCAGCTTCCAGTAATAACGTGGAATACTTCTCAGAAACGCATTTAAAAAATAGCACACAACTTTTCCAGCTTCCAGTAATAATGTGGAATACTTCTCTGAAACGCATTTAAAAAACAGTGACATCTACGTGACAGGGTAAAATCTGAAGACTTTAATGAACTGTATTGCAAAATTCTACCCCACATGGTAATTTATTTTTTTTATTCTGAAAAAGGAAAATGTAAAATGAGTGACCTCTTTCTTTAGATTACTGGTGCAACTAGTATGTTGGTTACACAGTGTAGTTTTGTGTGTACTAGACAACTTTAAAAATCTTGTGATGAAGGGGATTCAGAAAACTGTGTAAAATGGTAAATCAAGCCTAAAATAGAACATACCCCACCCACACCCCCAAATAGGTACTTCGTGTGCAGGAGTAATCAGGCCTATAATAAGTATATTACTCCAAAGTACAGACAGTTGAGAGGTCTGATCTGAACCAAAATCCTGTAGTTGTCAGGAGAAAGAACAAAAGCTGTACAGAAGAAAATTCAAACATTTGAACAAAATAAATGCACTGAAGCTGACATGTAAGAAGAAAAGGAACAACTGCCACAAGTAGAATGAGAGAGCAAGAACAGTCAGCCAAAAGATGCAGTCCACTGTATAAATACAGTAAAACAAAAAAGCAACGTGATGGAGACAACACAAGATTTAACAAATCCCAAATTATCCTTCAAACAAACGATACAGGATTTCGTCCCACCAAAGTATTGCAGAACTTCATTAGATAACATCATTAAAATAAAACACACCTTTAAATATGACAAGAAAACAATCAGATGTTGAAATTCATCATACACTCTTCCTCTACAACCAATCAGAAACCATTTTAAAACACCCCCCCAAAAAGAGCTCCTCTTCCAGAAAAACTTGTTCCTTTTTTAAAAAATAAAATGCAATATCATATATTAAACATTCCACTTCTTACAATATGAAAAAACAAAACATCACTTGTGTCTGCTTAAATTGAAAGCTTGTCTAAGATGAGTTTTGTTTTTTTTCCATCTGATTGTTTTTTATCATATTTAAAGGTGTGTCTTATTTTAATGATGTTATCTGATGAAGTTCCATAATACTCTGGCGGGACGAAATCCTGTATCGTTTGTTTGAAGGATAATTTGGGATTTATTAAATCTTGTGTTGTCTCCATTGAGTTTCTTTTTGTTTTACTGAGTTTGTGGTGTTTTATCGTGGCTGGTCATTTTATAAATACTCCATGTACAGAAGACTACTGAAGAAACAAGAGACATACAGACTGTATAAGTGAAAAATCATTCTAAAGAATGACAGTTGGACTTTTTTTTTTCAAAAAGTACCTTTTTGATGTAAATAGCCCAGGACATGCTTAATGTACAGTTTTAAAGGTTAATCTTAAGCAACCAAGGTAGCATAATGCATGCTACCTCACAGAGGGTGTGTCTATAAAACACACTTCCATTCAAATCCTTCTTTTTCCCATTTTTGCATATGGAATTGAGATAGCACATCATCAGTGACCATCATCTAAAGCTAATGTTTACACCTCCACGTGGCTAGCTTTGCCACAGCTGTTCTGTACCATATACAATATGCATACTCACACCTACGGCCAATTAAGAGTGTCCAATTTACCTACTGCTACAATATAATTCAATATCAAGATTTGTAATAGGTTCACAGATTAGTGCTAGGCTAACTGCCCTTGTGGGCCATTTTAAGCCTAGCCATTTACTCCAGCTGAGAATCAAACCCTACAACTTGTGTCTGTGGGAGGAAAAAAGTTATGTACTCACCATAACGTTCCATCTGAGTAGTTGTACTTAATTTTCTGCAACCTGTGGGTATTCGGAGCCATATCGGATTCGAGCCGGCAACATTTTTTCAAGCATCGGCTCCAAGCTCCTCCCCTTACTCATAATCCCTCACATCTCCTACCTTCCCCTCAGACCGAGTTTGCCACTATCCAAACTATCAGCAACTCAATAACAGCATAAACCTAGAACAGGTTTGGGGGAAGGAGGTTGCAGAAAATGAAGTACAACTACTCAGATGGAACGTTATGGTGAGTACATAACTTCTTTATCTGAAGTAGTTAACTTCATTTATCTGCAACCTGTGGGACAGAGTCCCCAGCTACCAAATTAGTGGAGGCTCTCATGGAAGGATATTCCTGAGCACCGCAGAGCCAAAGGATGCTGCTCTCCCTCTAGACATCAAATCCAACTTATAATGAGAAATAAATGTATGTGACCTTGCCCAGGTCGCTGCTGCACAGATATCATCCAGTGAAACCCTCGATCAAAAAGCAGCAGGAGTTGCCATAGATCTGGTAGAATTAACTTTTACAGGACCAGGTGGGGACAGACATTTATCCTTATAGACTTGCAGTATACATTGTGTAATCCAATCTAGCTATGGAGACCTTGGAAATGGCTTTGCCCAAAAAGGGTCTAGAAAAGGACACTAATAACTGGTCAGCCTTATGAAAGGGTTTAGTCCTAAGTAAATAGAAACAAAGCGGCTATGAACATCTAGCAAATGCAGCTTATATTCACCCTTGTTCTAAAAATTTGGAAAGAAAACAGGCAGATTAATCATTTGGTTGATATTTAATTCAGAGGCAACTTTCAGTAAGAAAGAAGGGTTCATGCAGAATGAAACCCTGTCTTTATAAAAGATCAAGTAAGGGGGCACGGCAGACAAAACTTGTATCTCAGAAACCCTTCTGGCCAAAGTAATGGCCACTAGGAAAGCTGTCTTTTTGAATCCTTAACCGGCGGGCGTAAAAGAAAAGTGCCTTTCAGGAAAGCTTTACACAGTCTCAAAAAGGCCAGAGCATTCATATTTTCGCCGACATGAAAATTAGAGATGGCTGCCAGTTGTACTTTTACCGTAGAGGAACTAGCCCCCTTGTTGGAAAATATTAGACAAAATCTCCAACACTGCAGGAACAGGGGCTGTAAAGAGATCTAGGTTCCTCTGAGAAGCCCAAATAGAGAACTGTTTCCATTTTCTGTGATAAACCTTTGTGGGATGTCACCAAAATAGTCTTTACTGAAGATGACAGACCGGTGAGTGCTAGCAATCAGGGAAACTGGAGCAACCAAGCTGTCAGCTTGAGGCTGTCCAGATCGGGTGGACAGATGCGCGAGGGATGAGAGATGAAATCCGGGCAGGGATCCAGAATCCAAGGGGTTAGAACATGAGACCAGAGGAAGGGGAACCACACCTGACTAGGCCAGAACAGGGCAATGAGGATCACTTTGCACCCCAGTCAGCAAGCTTTCTGAAGAAACTTCGGAATGAGAGGTAATGGGGGGTAAGCATACAGTAACCCGGGAGGCCAAGCATGGACAAGAGAGTCTCTGGGGGAGTCCCCTAGTGAGGGGATCAGAGCGAAGAACTCACTGCACTTCACGTTGGAAAGAGATGCGAAGAGATCGCAGCAAGGCTGACTCCACACAAGGAAGACCTCCTCCACTACTGACCGTTTCAGGGACCACTCGTATGGCATTAGAATAGCCCGACTCTGTCGGCTAAAATGTTGGGGTGTCCCGAGATGTGTGTTGCAATCAGAAACCGACTGGTGGAAATCCTCCACTCCCACACTCTCATGGCCTCGCGACAGAGGATAAGACCTGGTTCCTCCTGGTTTGTTGATGTACCAGACAACAGACATGTTGTCTGACTGAACTGCAGTCGTCCCCCCGGGGAAAAACAGCATGAAAGGCTTGCAACGCTAAAAGCACTGCCCTCATCTCCAGAACAGTGATATGCAATCTGGTCTCGGTCTGGGACCACATACCTTGGACCATCCTCCCCAAATAGTGCCCCCCTCACTTGAGCTGGGAGGCGTCCATGGTCACTGTGGCTTGGGCTGTGGGTGTTATGAAGGGACGACCTGCCAAGATTTCCAGCGATTGGACGCCACCAGAAAAGAGACATCTTGCAGGCTCTGCTGATTCGCACTGGATAGTCCATGGGGAGGTCTAACCAAGACCACTGAACTGCCAGGGTCCACTGTAGCACCCGCATGTGAAGGAGCGCACAGGGAAGGATTGAGATTGCTGCGGCCATGGAGCCTAGGGCTCTGAGAACATTGCTCGCTGTTGGCATCCTGGGGCAGAGGATCAATGACACATGAGCCTGTAGGTTCTGAATCCTGTCCAGTGTGAGAAAAACTTGCAATAATAGAGTGTCCAGTCGTGCCCCTATAAATTCCAAGGTCTGTGTCAGGTTCAAGCGGACCTTGGAGATATTGATGGTAATCCCTAGGTTGACTGCAAGATGCAGGAAGGAGTCTCTGGTCATGCAAAGTAGACGCTTGGTGGCAGCAGCGAGGAGCCAATCGTCTAGGTAAGGAAACACCTGAATTCCCTGAAGCCTGAGGTGAGCCGCTATGACTGCCATAACCTTGGTAAACATCCTGGGGGCAGTGATGAGATCGAAGGGTAGGGCTCTGAACTGGAAATGATTGGCTCCCAACCGGAAAAGAAGGAATCTCCTGGAGCTCCTGCAAATTTTTATATGGTAGTAAGCATCCTGGAGGTCTATCGAGCACATCCAGTCGCATTCTCAGAGGTAAGGTAGAGTGGACTGCAAGGTGACCATCTGGAATTTCTGCTTGGCTACACAGTCAGCTTCAGGGTTGACAGGTCCAGTATGGGCCTGAGGTCCCCCGTCTTTTTTGGCACTAAAAAGAACCTGGAGTAAACACCTAATCCAGACTGATCTGGGGGGACCGGTTTGATGGCCCGATTGTGAAGCAGCTTTGAAATTTCTTGCACTTTGAGCGGGTGGAACATCCGGGAGGCACTTTGGTTGGACGAGTGGGGCAACGAACAGGATGGAGTAGGCTCTGGATATTTGGAGCACTCAACGGTCCATCGTAATGGACTCCCAAGCTGTTAGGTGCAATGACAATCTTCCCCCGACTGTCTCCAGAGTAGGACAGTCGGGCAAACCTCTCAGGGTTGCTGCGTGGGTATGTCCGAGAAGGTCTCCCTAGACCCAAAGTTCCTTGGCCCTCCTCTGCCCCTGGGGCGGCGTCTGTCTTGTCCCCCTCTGCCTCTAGGGGACGAAGGATCCTGAGAGTCTCAGGAAAATTGAGATTTTCGGAACCACATCTTCTTTTGCCCTCTCTGATTCCTAGGAAAGGATCTTTGGGGACTAGAGAAACAGACTCCAACAGCAGACAGTCTTCCCATCCTTCTCGCTCTGGATCAGGGTGTCACGTACTGTCTTTCTGAACAGGTAGGAACCCTCAAAGGGAACATTTGTAAAAGATGCCTTGAAGGGGTCTGCGAATTTACATAGTCAGAGCCAAGTGTATCGCCTCATAGCTACACTGGTCCCAGCCGCCCTAGCCGCTCCTTCCGTGGAATGGGAAAGACGACGCATGGACGTGTTCGAAACAGATTTTAGAGTCAACATTTTCGCCAAGAACAGCCGCTTGTCCTCTGGCGACAAAGACTCTGGGGGCAACACAGCTAATTCCGTAACTTGGTCTTGCTGAGGTCGTACGTATGCCAAATAATTCAGCGCTCATATGGAAAACGTCACTGAAGAAAAGACTCACTTCCCAAATCGATCCACCACCCTAGACTCCTTGTCTGGAGGGTGGACCGAAGAACTTTCCTGTGCCAGTTCTCTCTTGGTGGCAGCTGCAAACACCATAGCATCCACTGGGGATCCCTTGTACCAGGCCTGTCTGTCTGTGGGAGGAGAGAGGATCCTGTCCGGGGATTTGGGTATTGGCTCTATGGTGTCAGGCTCCTTCCATGCCTACATGGTAATGAGATCCACTAAGGGATCTGCAGGAGGGGACACCCAGGATGTAGATGGGCTCATGCCAAAGGCCTCCAGGAATACTGACTCGTCCATAGAGGGTTTTGGGGCTGACCAACCTCCCCTCTGGTGGAGGATTTCCATGATGTCTCCAAAGGAGACAGCCTCAGGAGGTGACCTGGGGGAACCCTCACCTTCATCCAAGTCAGTATCTTCTGTGAGGGACTCGGGGGAGTCCATGTGCCTCCTCTTACATGAGTGCTTACGGGGACCCTCTTCAGTGGGACTCTCTGAAGAGGGGTTCGTAAGTCATGGGGGGGTTCCACGACGGGATCCACCTGGGGGTCCTCTAGCATGGGCTGTCTCTGGGACAAGCTGATGGGAGTCGTGACCAAATCCATGGAAGCCTAGGCGGAGTCCAAGGTGATGGGCTGGGGTCTCAATCCTTCTGAGAGAGCCCTCTCCACCACGTCAAAGGCCGAAGGAGAGCGCACCTCCTTAGCAACCAACAAGGAGGAATCTCTCCCCGGCTCCGCCGTGTGGATCAGGTCCAAGGCCAAGCTAGCACGGCTCGGACCCAACAAAGTCGGAGCCAAAGACACCTCCATTCCCTCGGAACCGATTCCCCATTCTCGGCCCCGAGAGTTGCTTAGATCCGAACAGGAACTCAAGGTAATCACCGGTGTCGAGGTTGGAGGAACCATCGTCGCCTAATCCCTAGCTCCTCGGATTCATAAACCCTGAAACCGCAGGTCGGATCGGGGAAGGAGAGACTGGATGGAAGAAGGGCATAGAGGTCCCCTCTCCGGCCGAAGGGCCTAGCAAGACTCCCATTTGGATTTGGGTCCAAATGAACCTCCGCATCATCCTGTCCATGTCAAGCTCCAACACACTCGGAGTCGACCACGAGGAGGCGACTGACTCAGATCTGGCTGGTCTATGCGCTGACCTCGAAGAAGGCCTTTAGTCTGAGGGCTCAGTCGGCTCCAGGGAGAACCTCGGGGAGTGGAGCAGAGGAGAGGTAGTCCTGACAACTTTAGTAGGTGGGCTGGGAAAGGGCTCTTACTCTGGACAGTTTGTGGTGCCTTTCCCCTCTCTTGTCCTTATCTCTCATCCTGTTAGTCTTTAGTTTTAGTCTCCATCTCAGAAGGCTTAGAGAGAGGTTGAGTACCAGCTTAACGAAAGGGATGAAAAATGACTATACACACACACACACACACACACACACACACACACACACACACACACAATATATTAGAAAAAGTACCACTTACTTCACCCAACTTGGAGCTATAGAGACCACGATGCGTACGCATGAAGCAGCAAACGAGATCTGAGGGAAGGTAGGAGATGTGAGGGATTATGGGTAAGGGGAGGAGCTTGGAGTAGATGTTTGAAAAAATGTTGACGGTTCGGATCCGATATGGATCCGAATACCCACAGGTTGCAGATAAATGAGGTTAACTACTTCAGATCCGGAGATCCCACACAAACACAGGGAGGACATGCAGACTTCACACAGAAGGCACCCCAGCTGAGAAATGAACAGTAGAACCTCTTGCTGTGAGGAGACATCATCATCATGTGCCCAGCTGAGAAATGAACAGTAGAACCTCTTGCTGTGAGGAGACATCATCATCTCCTGCCCCTCTGTGCCTCACATAGATGTCATATACGCAAATTATTATTAAACAGTGTACAGGAAGATGCATGTCATGTGATAGACATTTCTTTTACAGAATTTAATCTGAATACGGAATCCACTGACAGTTAATCACATCCTCAGGATCTCCATCACATTTACACACCTTCCAGTCACCACAAGCTACAAGTGCGGATTTTTTTACTGTTGGTCAACTAGAGACATGATTATAAAGAATTCCACTATGTGACACGGACTACATACTTCCTAAATAAGACTGATATACTCAAAAATGAAAAAAATGTTTTTCCTTTTATTATTAAATCATATTTTATGACATACAACCATACAATATCCATGCAACATATTACTTTTCATGTCATCAGAATACATCTATATATTTTTAAAGTGTCTTTCCTACGTTTGACTGTAAATATTAACAAGCTTGAGTTAAACTCCACAAGATGTAATTTTCTGATTGCTGATTCCCATTGAAAATCATTCCTGCTACACATTCAAAGTTTTGTGATTTTCAGTTTTCTCTGTGATTGTGGCATTATTACAATTAATGTTTAAGTAATGGGATGTGGGATGGGGTTGGGGAATCATTGTGGTGTAGTGGAAAGAGTTGCATCTTGTGAAAAATGTTTTTCCCCTCTGCATCTGGTCAATACATCAACCAATTTGTTTTTATCAAAATGTTATTTGATAATTCATGTTAGAACACTTTTAGATTTGTGTGCCCTCCTCCACTGTTCTTGACAAGGTCCTAGGACACAAATCCTCAATATGCCTTCTCATACAGAAACCAAAGGCAAGTTAGTAGTTATGTAACCCATCTGTATTGTGATACTGTGGCTGAAGGGCATTTTTGTTTCAAGTTACACTGTAGTACCAGCAGCACATGATGCAAACCTGGGCCTGCACACACATACATCAGCATTGTCTGTGAAATATCTTGTACCAATCAGTTGCCTACCCCCCACACCTTTCCCCATCCAAAGGAAGACATTTAGCCTGTGGTTACCTCAGTCCTAACCCCGCTGCCTCCATTCTTTTAAGGCACCAAGACTGCTAGTCTAGGTTACTTACAACATGTTTAGGCATATTGCAGTTAGCAAGCCAGTAACAAGTCATTTTGAAAACATTTTTAAGCAACTACACTCATCTGGAATGCTTTCATAACAGTATTAAAGACCTTTTTAAACTACCTTCACAGAGAAAAAATCCATAACATATCTCCAAATCGCAGTTATCCTAATCATGTCAACAGCAAGCAGGCAGCACAGATATGCACTGGTAACAATACAAGATGAAATATTTATTGTACCATCACATGTCTTATACTGCTCCTGATGGAGAGATGAAAAGTCAGCAAGCAAAGGAGCATAGTAGTGCTGAAATTGAATTCATCCTCAAGTCTTGGCGAGTAGCTTTGCGAGGTGGATCGTTTTTCATGAAATCTCACCAAGGCGACACTGATATATAGACTGTATTTATATACCATATATCATGGACAGAAGTAAATCAAAAATAAAAAAGATAGCTGGCTGCACCAAGACCCAGGATAAAAAAGTGCCCAATGCTGGTAGGCGCACTGGTGCCAGGACTGGAAAAAAATGACAGTGTAGAATCCTGAAAATATGGAAACAGTCCTACAATGGGGCCAGGCCAGGCTCAGGGGGAGGATGGCCCCCCTATTGTAGAAGGTAGTAGTAGTCCACAAAAACGACAAAAATTGATTGGCCAAAGAAGAGCCATAAAGACGACACAGTGGACTATTGAGGATAAGAAAGAAATTACGTACTGTTACTATTATGTAAAAAGCCCAGAATTTCCAGACACAATATATACAAAACGATTGAGAGAGAAATTAGAGGAAAGAAAAATACTTCCGCAGGAAAAACTGTCACAAGCTTCAAATAAAAATTTGTTTCCAATAATACAACAGATTTTTGAAAAACAGTATATAGATCAAGAAACTTTGATCTCTCTGGAAAAAGAAGCCTCTGAGGAAGTGAGAAAATATAAACAAATCTAGAGATATTTGAAAAATATAAAAAAAGAAATATGGACATGGGAAAGAAAGAGATTTGATATGGTACAATATTTATGCAAAGGAGAAAGCCAAGTTAACTAATATACAGAAGGCAGTTTCAAAGATATTCGAAGAAAAATACAGGCAAAGGCATCCAGATATGGAAAATTTCACAATAAAAAGACTAAAAACACAAAGATTTAATGTAGAAAAGATGATTAGTAAAGTAGAAGTTAAAGAAATAGAAGTTGAAGTTATGGAGTGCCTGCGAAGTGAAGGATTTAATGTAGAAGGTCTAAAACAGACTACATCACAGCATGATGGATTGAGTCCACAGAATAAGGAAAAGCAAGAAGATCAGGAGACATGTGAAGAAGAAATATGGACAGGGGAAAGGAAAAGAGATTTAATATGGTGTAATATTTATGCAAAGGAGAAAGCAAAACTAACCAATACAAAAAGAGCAGCACCAAAGATATTTGAAGAAAAATATCGGCAAATGAATCCGGATATAGAAAACTTTACAATACAAAAAATAAAAAGACTAAGAGGAAAAGTAGAAAAAGAGAGAAATCAAAGAAATAAAAACTGAGGTAATGGAACAGCTGCAAAGAGAAGGATTCAGTGTAGAAAATCAATGCAGAAAGCACCACAACAGGATAGAGCAATGGATATCCAAAATTAAGGGGAAACAGACAGTTCAGGTGCCACATCAAGATATTTCAGAGCCTTCCACAAGAAACCAGTATAAAAGTTCACTTGAAGCTAGACAGGAAGGAAAGGAACAGGAAACCGTGGAAACTCTGATGCAGTCAATGCTGATGAGTGATATGCCAGTGAGTTTCCATTTGACAAAACAACAGATGACACAGGATAAAATTGAAAAGAATGTGCCACAAGAAGATCTTTTAGAACTTTCTATAGAGTACCTGCAGGAAATGGAAAACAAGGGATGTGCCCTCATTATGGAAGAAAAGGAGTTAAGAGAAGAGTTGCTTGATTTAATAGACAAAGACAGATATATCAAAATCAATGAGAGAAATAGACTGCAGAAGGTTAATAAAACCCCAAAAGTCAGAAGCTTGATAAAAAGTACAGTTTTGTACCTACCATAAATGTAGATGTTCGAGGATCCACATTGCTGCAGTCATAACCTGTGGGTAGTCCGCTGTCCTCGGTCGGCCCGAATACCAAAGAGTTAGGCTGGCGTCGGTCAAGGGCGCCCGGAGCTGACGTCAGTACGCAGTAGTACTTAAGCGCATGACCGACGCCATATCCTCAGTCTTTCTTGCCCCAGATGTCAGAAGGCCCTAAAAGGAAAAGGCCAGAACCACAAAGGGAGAAAATAATAATTATCCCCAAGTAACAATAACAACAAACAACAACCACACACCCAAACCCAAGAGGGGAAGGAGGGAGGGAAAATAGAACTGCAGCAATGTGGATCCTCGAACATCTACATTTATGGTAGGTACAAAACTGTACTATGTTCTTCGTCTCACATTGCTGCAGTCATAACCTGTGGGTAGAATCCCAAAGCAAAGGAAAAGGGAGGCTGGCAAACTAAAAAGCATTAGGGGCTGCTAACATGCCCTGTAAGACTGCAGTGGCAAACCCAGCCCTGGACTTGGAGAAAAGAGGGAGATGGTAATGTTTAGTAAAAGTATGAACTGAACTCCAAGTAGCTGCTTCCAAAATATCCTTAGTAGCTACACCCCTCAAAAAAGCAGTAGAAGTGGCAGTAGCCCTAGTGGAATGAGGTCTAATCCCAGCAGGAACATCCTTCCCATGATGAGAATAACAAAAAGCAATACAATTACCAATCCACTTTGAAAGAGTCTGCTTAGAAACAGCTTTCCCTTGTGTACCCAAAGCAAAAGAAACAACTGTTGAGTCTGTCTGAACTCCTTAGTTCTGCTCAAATAATAACGTAACTGCCTGTGTATATCCAAAGAATGCAAGATTTTTTCCCCTTTATTTTGGGGATCAGCATAAAAAGTAGGCAAATGGATAGACTGGTTCAAGGCCACATTAGAAATCACTTTTGGCATGAAGGTAGGGTTAGTACGCAAAGAAACTCTATCCTTATGGAATATTATAAAAGGTTCAACTGCCATGAGAGCCTGCAATTCAGATACCCTTCTAGCAGAAGTAATGGCCAACAAAAAGGCAGTCTTCCAGGATAAAAACTTTAAGTCAGACGTAGCTGCAGGTTCAAAAGGAGGCAAAGTAAGCTTCTCCAACACAAAATTGAGATCCCAGGAAGGAGTAGGAGCTCATTGGGGGTCTTATATTTTTTGCCCCTCTAAGAAATTGCTTAAACAAAGGGTGAGAAAATAAAGGAGGGTCACAATCATAGTGAGCAGAAATGGCTGCAGCATGAACTTTCACAGAAGAAAATGACAAACCCTTGTCTAGTAACTCAGTAAGGTACTGTAGTGTAAAACTCAAATTAGGTACAGAGACATCAAAGCCCTTTGTTGTGCTCCAAAGAAAAAATCTCTTCCATTTATCAGCATAAACTTTTCTAGTGCTTGGCCGCCTAGCTTCCAAGATGACATCTAAAACCTGCTGAGGAAGCTGAGAACCCACAGGCTCTAAAACAGAATGCACCAGGCCGTTAGATGCAGGGACTGCACCCTGACATTGAGCAAATGGCTGCTTGACTGGGACAACAAGTGAGGAAGCTGTGGCAAAGGCCAAGGAGGCTCCTGAATTAAACTCTTCAGCAGAGGATACCAGTGCTGTCGTGGCCAATCTGGTGCTATTAAAATCATGCAAGGCCTGTCCCTCCTGACCTTCAAAAGAACCTTGGTAATGAGAGGTAGAGGAGGAAAAGCATAGACGTGAAGGTTGTTCCAACTGAAAGATAGAGCATCCACTTTCCAAGCTTTTGGGTGGAACATTTTTGTGCAAAATTTTGGTAGTTGGAAATTTAGAGGAGAAGCGAACAGATCTATGTCTGGAGTTCCCCAAGCCACTGTCAACTGATGAAATACCTGAGGATCCAATTTCCACTCGTGGGGATCCACAATTTGTCTGCTCAATACATCTGCTAGGGAGTTCTGTGCTCCTGGCAGAAACCGTGCTTGAAGAGTGATGTGCAAACCCAGAGCAGTCTCCCACAATATCATAGCTTGCAAAGAGGGTAAGAATGGGTCCCCCCCTGCTTGTTGATGTACCACATGACTGTAGTGTTGTCCGTTTGTATCAACACCTGTCCTGGTTGAAGTAGGCCCTTGAAAGCCATCAGGGCAAACTGGACTGCTAACATCTCCTTCATGTTGATATGCAAATGCTGTAGTTTGGGAGGCCACGTGTCTTGAATCCATTTCCCGTTGAAGTGTGCTCCCCAAGCCAGGTCTGAGGCATCCGTCGTTAAGATCTGACTCGCCTCTGGTCGGGTCACACAGAGTCCCTTGTTTAGGTGACATTCCTGTGCCCACCACAAGAATTCCTTCTGGATGCAAGGTATTATCGGAATGACAGTGTCCAAATCGTGGCAGTGTTGAGTCCATACACTTTTGAGATACCATTGTAGCTTCCGCATATGCAGTTTGGCATTGGGAAGTACCAGAATGCAAGATGCCATGAACCCCAAGGCTTGAAGGATTGTCCTTGCAGTCAGCCTGGACAGTACTGATAATTGCTGGAAGTATAGATGAAGAGTTCTTTGTTTGTCCTGGGTCAGAAAAGCCATCTGAGAGGCTGTATTCAGTCTCACACCCAGAAAGCACATGTCCTGAGAGGGTACTAGACTGGACTTTGTTTCGTTCACAGAATACCCTAGGCACCTTAAAACTGCCATTACATACTGTAGCTGTTGAAGTAACATGTCTTTGTCCTGAGCAAGAATCAGGCAATCGTCCAGATAAGGATAAATTTGTATTCCCCTCAGTCTTAAGAAAGCTGTTACAGGAGCCAGAACCTTTGTGAACACCCTGGGCGCAGTAGATAAACCAAAGGGCAATGCAGAGAACTGATAATGAGAAGTGCCAGCCCGAAAACGCAGGAATCTCCTGCAGCTGGGCCTGATAGGAATGTGAAGATAGGCCTCTTTGAGATCCAGAGTTACCATCCAGTGATCTTTGCCTAGCAGAGGCAGAAGTTGCTGTAATGTTAACATCTTGAACTTTGGAATGTCTAGGTACGTATTGAGAATGGACAAATCCAGAACTGGCCTCCAAGTGTTTCCTTTCTTTGGCACTAGGAAAAGACGAGAATAAAACCCTAGGCCTTCTTCTGACGGAGGTACCACCTGAATCGCCCCCATCTGTAAAAGCAAAGAAATTTGTTCTTGCGCCTCCAGCCTTTGCTGAGGAGGTACATCTGGCATGCCTTTGAATGGGGGAAAGGTGTGAAAATAAAACTTGTAGCCTTGAATTATTATGTCCAATACCCATTTGTCCTGGGTGACCAAATGCCAATTTTGTTTGAAAAGTGCCAACTTTCCTCCTAGAGGAGCTGCCAGAAAGGAAGGATCCGGCAGCTGGAGATACAGGTCATTGGGTCTGTTTACGAAAAGGCTGACCCCTGCCCTCACCAGAAGACTGTGCAGGGGAACTCCAAGTCCTAGGTCTGAAAGAACCCTGAGCGTGAGTCCTGCCCCTGCCACGTCTAGACCTGCCCTTAGACTGAAAATCTGAAGAAGGGTAAGACCAACCTCTTGCAGGCCAATTCCTGCTAAACTTAGGGGGCTGCACTTGCAAAAATTCCTTAACTGTCTGCATAGACATAGCTTTGTCTTCCATTTTTTTCAAAACAGACTCCACAGGGGAACCATAAAGAACTTCAGATTGAAGGGGAGCATCCAAAATCCGAGCCTTAACATGCTCTGACAAATTTTGATCCTTAAGCCAGGCATGTCTACGAATAACTGAACCAGTAGCAGCTACCCTGGAAGAAGCCTGAAGGGCATCGAAGCCACACTGCAAGGCATGTTTACCAACTTGATCTGAAGCATGAACCAAGTCCTGCAATTCCTTACACTCTATACCCTCAGATAAAGCATCTACCTTAGATTTTAATTGACCTAACAGAAAATTCTGATACTTCAGCATGTGGAATTGGCAATTTAAAGCCCTCATAGCTAACGTAGAAGAGGTGTACACTTTTTTACCCCACCTATCCAACGCTCTAGAATCTTTATCCAAAGGGACTGGATTCTTAACCACAGAAGCCCTGACACCCTTAGGCCCTTGAATAATAGTTTCTGGGTCAGCTCTAGGGCTCTTATACAAATATTTATGTGCCTCTGGAACTCTGTAATACCTGTCTGGCTTGACAGGGGCAGGGGTAAAGAATCAGGATTAAGGAAGCTTCAGAAAAACATCCTGAACAACATCTAAAACAGGGGAATAGCCAAAGGTCTATGTTGTGGCAAAACAAAATTCCCTAAGCCTCTTACGAGAATCTGAAAAATCCTGACCTTCCCACTTGAAATGCTCCCTCATGGAATGCAAGGTTTCAGAAAAGGAAAAATCCTCTGGAGGTGAAGCAGAAGGACAGGAATCCTCTGCTTCCGAATCAGAATAGGGAGGAAAATCCTGAATATCCTCAGCTGAGGACTCAGAGTAATCTGAGGAATGTTCCATTCCCTCTAAATCTGTCTCCACCCTAGGCCTCTTCTCTGGAGGGGGCATAGAACCCTGATCAAGGTAATCAAATCCTCTGCCATTTTCAACATATGCTTTTTGGGAACAGAGCCCGAAGAACCAGGGCTGTGGCCCGTACCAGAAATACCAGGTCTAGCCTTAGCAGGGCCTTTAGAGACTGAAGTAGAAGGCCTAATAACCTTTTGTAAGGAAGGAACCACAGTAACTTGAGAAGCACCCTCGGCCTGACCTAACTCCTGAGAGGCCAACTCCTGCAAAAGTAAAGGTTCCCCCTGGGATTCAGCCGAGACTTCGGCTGGATCCACAGATTCAACCGTAGATTCCATAGAACCGGCGTCCGCAACGGACGACTCCTCCGGTTTAGACCTTAAGGATTTATCTTTTCGCTTTTTTGCGGTAGCGGGCGTCGGAAGATCCGACGGCATGTTGTAGTTACACCACTTACCGAAAACAAGCCTTGCACAGTCTAATCTGCGTTTAATGGTGCGCTTATTAAATCTAGCGCAAAAGCGACACCCGACTACATCGTGTTCAGGACCTAAGCAAGGAATACAGAGAGAATGATAGTCCCTATGAGGTATCTGTTTCCCACAAGAAATACAATTATTAACTTTTTCTGACATCTGGATTAACTGATGCAAGAAAAGACAAAAATTTTCCCCAACGGGGTACTTAGCCCAACTGGTCTTCGGTCTGAAACTCGAAAACTGAAAATTTCAGAACGCCAAACGGCACTTGCAAACGCTGCTTCTGCTTCGGACCACGCGGCAAGAAAGACTGAGGATATGGCGTCGGTCATGCGCTTAAGTACTACTGCGTACTGACGTCAGCTCCGGGCGCCCTTGACCGACGCCAGCCTAACTCTTTGGTATTCGGGCCGACCGAGGACAGCGGACTACCCACAGGTTATGACTGCAGCAATGTGAGACGAAGAACATCAAATGAACACAGTAATTAGGACTGTCCATAGAGATCCATGCGATATAACAGAAGTAAATATAATATATTACTGTGCTGCTAAATTAATAACGGACAAAATTCTACCACAGGAACATAGGGTAGCGAGGGACAAGGGGGGGATGAAAGTGAACATCATGGAAATATCGAATAGAGAAAACTATAAAGCAGCTAAGACAAGAAGTGCCATTGTTAGAAGATTATAGAAGAGGGAACAGCTCAACAAATATTAAGAAAGATAGATGTGCTAAAAGCAATGCACAGTATTAGAACAGACCAGGATATATTATGCACTATTGGAGATAAACTAAAAATTTCAAAATGGGCAGAAAGACTCGGAAGATACGAAGATAAATATAAGGGGAAAAGCACAAAATAAGCAATTTACTGATGACCCAAAAAAGTTTTATAGAGAATTGGGAAATAAGGTAAAATGAATTGATAGACTGCCGAAAAAAGAGGGAGTAGACACATTTTGGAGAAGCATCTATGAAGATCCTGTGGAACATGACAAAGATGCTAAATGGATAGAAAAAGTAAAAGAAAGAATAAGAAGTTTAAAAGGTAAAGGATATGAAATGGGATGAAATAACAGCCACAGACATTGAAACAAAGTTAAGAAAAGCCTCTAATTGGAAAACCCCAGGTCCAGATGCAGTACCTAACTTTTGGCTTAAAGTATTAACTTCTTTATACGAGGATCTAGTCCCAAACAGACACCGCACTGGTTAACAAAGTACAGTTGTGTACACTTACCATAAATGTAGATGTTCGAGTGTATTCACTGTTGCAGTCATTACATTTGGGTAATCCTGCTGACAGGTTGCCCTCAGCTGGCCTGAATTCCAAAGTCATGGGTCCTGCGTCTGCTGCTGTCTCCCCTTCCCTGATGACAGGTTGTCAGGGGTATAAAAGAAGCAGCCAATGTCATTTTCTTTAGTTTTTCTTGCCCCAGATGTCAGGTGCCCCCCAAAAGGGTAGCCATAATTTATATATGTATAATGACATGCACCAATATAAAATTTACCATCATCTATAAGCAAATACACCACATAGGTTGTATAAATCAGAGAAGGAAAGACAGGTTTCCATCAGAAGAGAAGGGGGAATGGTGGGTGGGTAACCTGGACTGCAACAGTGAATACACTTGAACATCTACATTTATGGTAAGTGTACACAACTGTACTATGTTCTTCGTGTTTCACTGTTAGTCATTACATTTGGGTACAGCCCCAAAGCTAAGGTTGGGTGGCTGTAGCTAAAGAGCATTAGGAGCGGCTATAAGGCCCTGCAAAACTTCAGTGGCAAAGCCTGCTCTGGATTTAGAGTAGAATGGCAGATGATAGTGCTTTGTAAAGGTATGCACTGAACTCCAAGTAGCAGCCTCTAAAATGTCCTTAGTAGGTACTCCCCTGAGAAAGGCTGCTGAAGTGGCTGCAGCTCTGGTTGAGTGTGGCCTAATGCCCTTAGGTACTGGCTTGCCATGGTGTACATAGCAGAAACGAATGCAGTAGCCTATCCACTTTGAAATAGTCTGCTTTGAGATAGCCTTTCCTTGTGATCCTGCAGCATATGTCACTAGTAATTGCTCTGTCTTTCTGAAAGTTTTGGTTCTGTCCGAGTAGAATCTAAGCTGTCTGTCTACGCCCAAATAATGCAGAATTCTCTCCCCTTGTTCTGTGGATTTGGATAGAAGGTTGGCAGGTGAACAGTTTGGTTGAGAACCACACTGGACACCACCTTAGGCATAAATGTTGGATTTGTCCTCAGAGAGACCCTGTCTGGGTAAAAAATGATAAAGGGCTCAACAGCCATAAGTGCCTGTAGCTCTGAAACTCGTCTTGCAGACGTTACTGCTAGGAGCAGAGCTGTTTTCCAAGATAAAAATTTTATATCAGCAGTAGCAGCTGGCTCGAAAGGAGGCAGGGTGAGTTTTTCCAAGACACAGATGAGGTCCCATGCAGGCATTGGTGATCTCCTTGGAGGTCTTAAATTTTTGGATCCTTTGAGGTACTGCTTTAATAAGGGATGAGAAAAGATTGGTGGCTCTACATTGTAATGAGCCGAAATGGCAGAAGCATGAATTTTAATAGATGAAAAAGATAGGCCTTTGTCCAGCATCTCAGTTAAGTATTGCAACATCTGAGGAATATTTGGCACAGCTGTATCAGTTCCTTGTGCCTGGTTCCAAGCACAGAACCTCTTCCATTTTCCAGCATAAGATTTTCTACTACTAGGCCTTCTGGCTTCCAAAATGACATCCATCACAGTTTACTGAGAGGTGTGTTTTGTAGGACTACATTATTCGCCATGCTGTCAGGTTTAAAGTTCTGAGTTGGCTGTGCAGGCTCTGACTATTTTGCTGGGACAGCAGATGAGGTATTTGAGGTAAGGTCCAAGCTGGGCATTGAGACAAGCTTCTTAGTACTGGATACCAGTACTGGTGGGGCCAGTCTGGGGCAATCAGTATCATCTTTGGCTTTTCCTGTTTGACCTTTAGGAGTACCTTGGGGAGGAGAGGCAGAGGGGGAAATGCATATACTGATAGGTTTTTCCAGCTGAAAGATACAGCGTCCACTTTCCATGCTTGTCTGTGATAAATCCTTGTACAAAATCTTTTTAGTTGGTAGTTGTGAGGGGAGGCAAATAGATCCATGTCCGGGCATCCCCATTTCTTTGTTATCATGTTGAAGACTTGTGGATCCAGGTGCCACTTGTGGGGATCCATGAGGTTTCTGCTTAGTTCATCTGCCAGAGTATTTTTCCTTCCTGGCAGGACTTGTGCCTGCAGATGTACTTGGTAAGTCAATGCCGTGTCCCACAAAGTCATGGCTAGTCTGCAAAGGGGTTAAGAATGTGTTCCCTGCTGCTTGTTTATATACCACATGACCGTGGTGTTGTCTGTCTTTATTAATAGTTGCCCTGGATGAAGTAGGTCCTTGAAGGTTGTCAGGACATTTTGAACTGCTAGCATCTCTTTTTGATTGATATGTAGATGCATTTGGTGTGAGGTCCATGTGCCCTGAATGCATCTTCCTGCCACGTGGGCCCCCCAGGCATAATCTGATGCATCCGTTGTTAGTGTCTGCCTGGCTGGGGGAAATGTGAATGGCTGTCCCTTGTTTTGTTGACAAGCCTTTGCCCACCATCGAAACTCCTGTTGCAGGCAGGGAATAAGCCCCAGGCTGTGGCAATGCTGAGTCCAAACACTTTTTAGGTACCATTGAAGTTTCCTCATATGCAGTCTTGCATATGGAATTAGTAGGATGCTGGATGCCATGAAGCCCAAAGCCTGCAGAATGTTTCTTGCAGATAACTGGGCCTTTGTTGCCAACATTTTGAAATAGGTAGTCAGTTGCCTTTGTTTGTCTGGGGTGAGATAAGCCATCTGGGCAGTTGTATTTAAGCTTGCACCCAGGAATATTATCTCTTGAGAGGGTACTAGTTTTGATTTATTTTCGTTGACTGTGTACTCTAGGCATGTTATAAGTCTTTTCACAAACGCCAGATGCTGTAGAAGAATGTCCTTGTTCTCTGCTTGAATTAGGCAGTCGTCCAAGTAATGATATATTTGTATTCCTCTTTGTCTGCAGAATGCAATTACTGGTGCCAGGCACTTTGAAAAGATCCTGGGCGAAGTAGATAAGCCAAAGGGCAGTGCAGGAATGGGTAATGCTTTGAGCCAGCCTTGAATCTGAGGTATCTTCTGCATATTTGTCTGCTTGGGAAATGCAGGTGTATGCCTATTTTAGGTCTAAAGTCACAAGCCAAGCGTTCTTGCCCAGCAAGGGCAGAAGCTGCTGCAAAGTCAACATCTTGAATTTTGGTATATCCAGGAATGTTTTCAAAACAGATAAGTCCAGTATTGGCCTCCAGGCCTTGTCCTTTCTGGGTACCAAGAACAGTCTTGAGTAAAATCCTTGTCCCTGCTCTTGTTCTGGTACTTGTTGAATGGCCCCCATGTCCATGAGGGATGAGACTTGTTTTTGTGCCTCTGCCCATTGATTTTTTGGCAGATCTGGCCAGCCGTCTGCCTTGGCAGGGTATGGAAATTGTAGCCTTGTGACATGATACTTATGATCCACTTGTCCTGGCTTATAATGTGCCAATTTCGAGAAAAAAGTGCTAATTTTCCCCCTAAGGGTGCTGCCAGGAGATAAGTACTTGGTGCAGGCAGGGGGAAGTCATTGGGACTGTTTCCTGTATGGCTGTGATTTGTCTTCTCCAACTTTGGAGGTAGAAGCCCCCCATTGCCTTGGGCAATAGGAACCTTGCGCCTGGGATCTGCCTCTAGGGAGTCTGGATCTGCCCCTTTGAGGTCTGACACAGGAAAGGACCAATTCTTCATTGGCCAGTGACTACTAAACCTAGGTGGCTGCACCTGTAAAAAATCTTTGACCGTTTGCATAGATTTAGCTTTGTCCTCCATCTTCTTTAACACCTCTTCTGCCTTAACACCAAACAAAGTATCATGCTGTAAAGGTGCATCTAATAATTTAGCTTTAACATGATCAGGCAGATTTTGTTCCTTTAACCAAGCAAGCCTCCTAATTATAGAACCTGTGACTGTGGCCCTGCAGGAGGCCTCCACAGAATCCAAACCACATTACAAAGTATGCTTTCCAACTTGTTCAGCTGCATGCAATAAATCCCGCATTTCCTTGTTTTCTGCACATTCAGAGTTTAACAACATTTTCTGTTTAAGCAATGTCATGACAAGTTGCTGATATTTGAGCATATGGAACTGACAGTTTAAGGCCCTTATAGCCAAGGTAGCAGATGTGTAAACCTTTTTTCCCCAACTATCCAGTGCCCTAGAATCTCTGTCAGAGGGGGTAGGGTTTTTTGCAGCGGAAGCCTTAACTCCATTGGGACCCTGAGAAAAATAGTTTCTGGGTCTGCAGCAGGGTTTTTATAAAGGAATTTATGAGAGTCAGGAAAGGCTTAACAGGAGCTAGAGGTAAGAAGTCAGGGGTAAGACTAGACTCCGAAAACACATCATCTACAATGTCTAACACAGGTGGGATGGCTAGTGGCTTGTGTTGAGGTAGTAAAAGGAAATCCCTGAGCCTCTTTTTAGATTCTGAAAAATCTTGGCTCTCACAGTGGAAATGCTCCCTTCATGGTATGTAAGGTTTCCCCAAAAGAACAGTCCTCTGGAGGAGAAGCTGAAGGTATAGATTCTTCAGCATCAGAATCCTCATAGGGGGGAAGATAATATTCCTAATCAGAAGAGGAATCAGAAGAAATGGTAACCTGATCTGAAGATTCATAGTCAGTGTCTTGCCTAGGCCTCTTTTCAGGAGGGGGATGGGAACCCCTGATCAAGGTAATCAAGTCTTCGGCCATTTTGAGCATTTGTTTTTTGGGCATAGAGGCCTGACCACGTGTCTCAAGTTTTTTTCTTTGCTTTGGAAGGTGCTTTAGTCTTTGCCTTTGAAGCTGAAGTTAGTTTGATGTAAAAATGTTTAGGTCTGAATACACCCTCAGAAGCCGGTGCCTGCTCAGCGGCTCTGGACCCATCTGAAGGGATAATATCCGAGGCTCCAATACCTTGAGTTTTCAGTGGCATGGCCGACTCCACGTGGGAGTCAGTAGCGACTGCGACTCTAAAGTAGCGGGTGTCAGGGGCTGCGAAAGCGCCTCACTGAGGACCAGTGAACCGGTGACTGGCTTAGGAGAAGCTGTGTCGTCGGTTTTGGGCCTCGGTTGTCTCTCCTTTTCTTTGCATTTTTTGTGAACTCCGGTAGTCGGATGGCTATCTGATGACATTTCTGGATAATTAAATCGGCGTCCAAAATTGTTTAAAGCAAAATCATACAGACGCTTAATAGTGCGTTGGTTAAATCTAGCACAAAACCGACAACCAGAAACGTTATGATCAGGGCCTAGGCAAGAATGAAAATTCTTATGAGGTATTTGCTTCCCACAAGAAATACAATTATTAACTTTTTCTGACATCGGTCTGGAGCAAGAAAATAGTTTCCCCAATGGGGTACTTAGCTTTATTGAAGACTTTGGACCTGAAATTCTAACACGTAAATCTCAGGAGTCGGCCGACCGGCACTTACGAACTGTTTCTGCTTTCGGCACCACGCAGCAAGAAAGACTAAAGAAAATGGCGTTGGCTGCTTCTTTTATACCCCTGACGACCTGATGTCAGGGAAGGGGTGACAGCAGCCGATGCAGGACCCAAGACTTTGGAATTCAGGCCGGCTGAGGGCAACCTGCCAGCAAGATTACCCAAATGTAATGACTGCAACAGTGAAACACGAAGAACATCAGGAAAAACAATGCTCTTAAGAGTGAAACTGCAAGCTACCCTAAAAATTATAGACCAATAACTTATCTTCCGACGACGTATAAACTATACATGGGGATTGACGCCGACAGAGTTTATAGTCATTTAGAAAAAACTCAATTATGGGAGTAGAACAAAAGGGCAATAAAAGAAAGTCATATGGAACAAAGGATCATTTGTTGTTAAATAAAGTTATAGGAGAGAACTGTAAGAAAGGGAAGAATCTAAGTAAGGCATGGATTGACTATTAAAAAGCATTTGATAGTATCCCACATTCATGGATAAAAGAGTGCTTAAAAATATATAAGGTACATCCCTACACTGATTGATTACATTACAGTAACCATGAAACAGTGGCAGACCACTTTGCAATTAAGCCATGATAAAGGACAGATTATTATCCCAGAGATAAAAATCCAAAGGGGGATATTCCAGGGTGACTCCGTCACCATTGCTATTTTGCCTTGACATTAATCCATTAAGCTGTTTACTTAACAGCTTAGGTCATGGCTATAATTTGGCTTCTAGAAAACAAAGTCTAATGACTTATCTTCTCTTTGTCGATGATTTAAAATTGCATAGCTCATCAGATGAGGAACTGAAAGCACAGCTGCAGGTTGTCAAAACTTTTTCAGATGATACTGGAATGTCACTTGGTCTTGATAAATGTGCAAAAGCAACCTTTAAAAAAGGAAAATTGCAACACCAGGAAAACATCAGTTTGGGACAAGAATGTGATATAAAAACTTGAGCAAGAGGGTGTGTATAAATACCTGGGAATTGATGAAGGATCAGCAATAAAACATGAACAAATGCGAATAAAGCTTAGTAAGGAGTACTTTAGAAGACTTAAATTAATCCTGAAAACAGCACTGACACCTAGGAACAAGATCAAAGCTATAAATCAATTTGCTCTTCCTGTCCTAACTTATAGTTTTGGAGTGATTGACTGGCCCGAAAAAGTGTTGGATAGATTGGATATTTAAACAAGGATGCTTCATGCTCACCAAATGATGTATAAAAATCAGTGTATACCAAGGTTACATATTCCCCGTTCTGAAGGAGGGATGGGCCTCCTTGAAATTGATTACATGTATAGATCTGCAATCGTGGGACTCCACACATATCTACTGACCTCACAAGATCCAAATGTGGTGAAAGTTTTGAAACAGGAGGACAATAAATCTAAGATGACATCTCTGCTTAATTTAGCAGAAGCATATCGAAGCCAAGTAGGAATGGAAATCAAACCAGAAGTGGATAAAAACCAGGCAGCAACTGAATGTGCTAATAAACAAAAGAAAGAATATAAGGTGAAGTACCAAGTGAGAAGGCAAAAAATGTGGAAAAAACATAAATACAGTCGCAAGTATAGAAAACTTCTGGAAGAGCCTCATGTTGATCAAGAATGAATGCAGGAATGTTTAAGGAGAGGTGAATTTACATCAAGAAATGAAAGGTTAATATTGGCAGCCCAAGATAGTGGGCTAAGTACATGCTGGTTTACTAAGTCCATTAAACATGTGGAAGAAACAGACATATGTAGGTTTTGTGGAACCAAATTGGAAACAGTGACACACCTTATTGCTAGATGCGACTCTCTAATGGCAGAGGGACTGTATACTATGAACCTATGAACCAACCTATGAACCTATGAACTTGGTCTTGATAAATGTACAAAAGAAAGAATATAAGGTGAAGTACCAATGGGTTGCTAAATGGCTTACTGATAGAACCCACACTGTAAAAGTAGCAGACTCCAAATCCAGCTCCAGACAAGTGACAAGTGGAGTACCTCAGGGTTCAGTCCTGGGGCCGCTCTTGTTTGGCATCTACTTCTCTGAAGTACAGGTCAACACTAAGGGACTCTGGCTAACAAAGTTTGCAGATGACTGCAAACTGGGAGCCATTATTGAATCCCCAAATGATGTGGAAACTCTACAAAAGGGCCTTACAGAAACAGATGCTTGGTGCCAGAGCCATGGGCTCAAGCTCAATGCCAAGAAATGTATTGTTATCCCCTTTGGGAAAAACATGTATCCATGAATTACCATATAGGTGGCAGTACACTAAACACAGAAAGTGTGATGAGACTTAGGGACACAGGTGGACAGTGGTCTCACCTTCGATAACCACATTGCCACAACAGTCAGGAAATCCTTCTATGTGGCACACCTCATCACGAAGGGCTTTTCATCCAGAAAAAAGGAGGTCATTGTCCCACTGTACTCATCCCTCATTTGACCCATTATAGAATACAAAGCCCCATTTGGTATGTACCTCTCAAGACATCTGCAACAACTGGAAAGGCCTCAGAAATACCTCACTAAAAGAATCACAGGCCTAAAGCAGATGCCCTACGCTGACCGCCTTAAAAAACTCCAGCTATACTCTGTCACACATCGTCTACTCAGAGGCGATCACTGCTTAACATACAAGGCCATGTCAAACCCAGAGCTGTTGGACATGCTACACTTAAAGAAATCCCAATCCCTCAGAGCTACGCTCCAGGTATCTAAACCTTGTCATCACAATAAACAAAACATGCTGGAGGGATAGGTTCCTGACCCAGAGACTCCCCAGACTCTGGAATAGATTGCCCATACATGTAAAGCAGAGTGCCTCTTTGGACCTCTTCAAGAGAAACCTTGACGATTGGATGGGAGAAAGGAAATTCACCCCAGGGATCACGTCAGTCGCCCTGCTAGACAGGGGTCCAGGAAAGTAAATAATGTGGGAAGAAATAGCCAGGGAATTGTTATGGCTAGGCTTGTATAGGCCCTAGGGCTGATAGCCTAGTACCAACCTATGAACCTATACTGAAAGGCATAATAATGTGGCGAGATTGTTACACTGGAATTGTGCAAACGTTATGGTATCGAAGTGGCTGAAAAACACTGGAAACATAAGCCACAGAGAATCATAGAAAATTACTCACTCCTCTAAGAGAAGGAAACCAGTTTGGTTGACCCCTGCAATAAACAAGCTATACAATAGGAAGAGGAAACTAGTTCAGAAAAAAAGCAAATCCCAAGAAGGAAAGACATCCCTGATCAGTATCAGTAAGAAACTGAGGTCCCTCATGAAATCATCCATGGCTAACTTCGAAAGAAAAATAGCCAAGGATTCAAAAGAAAATCACAAAGCCTTCTTTAGCTATGTTTAGAATCTAAGTGGCAACACACAGATATGCACTGAACTAGTGCAAAACAGCACAAAATATACTGAGCCTACTGATATTGCCAACATCCTGGCAGATAGATTCAGTTCAAACTTCACTCCCCTCTCACCACCAAAAGGGCCCACAACAACATTGGAAAAGTGTAGAGTCCCAAAAATCACAGACGCACAGGTGAAAACAGCCCTTTCAAAAGCCAAAACACAGCGTCAGTGGGACCAGATGATGTCCCAGGCTGCGTCTTGCAAGAACTAAAGAATTAACTAACCCCCCACCTAAACACACTGTTCAACCTCAGCCTCTCCACAGGCTACGTGCCCACAGAATGTCACACAGCAACGGTTATTCCTCTCCACAAAGGAGGGGTCACAACTGACCCTGGTAACTATCGCCCCATAAGCCTGACTAGCCTGGTCTGCAAGGCTATGGAGTGCACCATAATGGAACTCATTAACAAAGACATTGGGAACCTTCAAACACTTGACCTGACCCAGTTCAGCTTTGTTAAGGGCAGATTATGCGTACTAAACCTGATTGACTTCTTCGAGACAGTCACCAAGGCCATAGACGAGGGAAAGGTGGTTCACACAGCCTACCTTGACCTCACCAAGGCTTTCAACACCATTCTCCACTTGGATATTACAGAAAAACTCACCAGCCTGAACATAAACCCCTACGTCACGAGATGGGTTGCCAACTGGCTTACAGACAGAACTCACACGGTAAGAAGAGCGGGCTCCAGGTCCGACTCTAAACCAATCACAAGTGGTGTCCCGCAAGGCTCGGTCCTGGGACCCCTACTATTCGGCATATACTTCTCAGAAGTACAGGCAAATACAGGAGGACTATGGCTAACCAAGTTCACTGATGACTGCAAACTGGGAGCCATAATTGATTCTCCAGCTGATATGGACATCCTCCAAAAGGACCTTACTGAGACGAACGCCTGGTGTCAAAGTCATGGCCTCAAGCTAAATGCCAAAAAATGCATAGTCATCCTGTTTGGGAAAAACAAAACACCCACAAATTACCACATAGGTGGCAGCCCCCTTAATACAGAAGAGGTAATAAGAGATCTGGGGATCCAGGTAGATAGTAATCTCTCCTTTGACAATCATATTGCCAAAGTAGTTAGGAAATCCTTCCATGTGGCCCATCTAATTACTAAAGGGTTCGCATCTAAAAATAAAGAGGTTATAGTGCCCCTCTACACGTCACTCATTAGACCCATCATAGAGTACAATGCCCCATTTGGGATTATGACACATCCAATAGTTAGAAAGACCACAAAAGTACCTCATCAAGAGGATTACTGGTCTCAAACATATGTCCTATGCAGCTCGACTGAAAAAAATCCGGCTGTACTCGGTGGCACATCACTTACTCAGATGTGATCTCTGCTTGACTTATAAAGCCATGTCCAACTCAGAATTGATGGACATGCTCCACCTAAAGAAATCCAAGTTACTGCGAGCCACGCGCTCGAGTGAGCTAAACCTCGCCACAACAATAAATAAAACATGCTGGAGGGATAGATTCCTGTCACAGAGACTCCCCATGCTTTGGAACAAAATTCCAAATTACATCAGGCAGAGCCCCTCACTAACACTCTTCAAGAGAAACCTTGACGAGTGGATGGGTAACAGAAAATACACCCCTGGGATTACTTCATTGGCTCTGCTTGACAGAGGATCAGTTACTTAATCAATGGGGTGGCAAAAGCCGACACACTCTGACTTATAAATGCCCCCGGGCAGATAGACTAGTACCTACCTATGATGAAGTTTACATCACATGGGATCACCCAATACCAACAGTCCAAAAGATAGATGCTAGAAAACCGGATATAGTGGTCAAGAAAAGAAGACAAAAGTAGCATTGATCATTGAAATCATCACACCTAGTGACTAGTGTCTTGCTTACAGAGAGACACAGTCATAAAATACCTCGAAATGCAGGCAAAAATGAGAGCCATGTGGAAGAAAGATACCCAGAGTTTTCCAATAGTAGTAGGAGCAACTGGTCTTATTAAAAAAGAATTTACAATCGTATTTAGATATGTTGCCAGTTCATGTAACACCGTACGAATTGCAGGAGTCATTACTGGGCACATTGCGGGTGCTGCGAAGAGCACTTTTGGCTAACATCAAAGAGTGAAACAATACTAATTTCATGAACTTTAATCATACTTTGACTTAAGAATGGGGTCCATTCCCATCATGGTATTAGAAACCCAAAAGACGGAGACATTTAAAACTGACAGTATACCTTTAATTTCAGCCTCCACTACATTCAGACAGGCTTCTCAGCACGCAACATATGTATAATACCAGGTTATGTAACACTGCATTCTGGGGCAAAAGCAAAGCAAATATCACTTGATTAGACAGCAAAGATATGTGAACAGTATATAGGCACTTGGCTTCATTAAGAAAAATTACAGTATTAAAACAGAATACATCAATCAAGGATCATCATTACCCATTGTACAAACTTGTCACTTACCTTTGCACTTACTCTCTTAGCACTCTGTCACTTAAATGAATCACAAGAAATACTTATGAACTTACTGTTCCTCTGTCTTCTAAAGCATGCTGTTGTCTGGCAGGAGTAGATGTGTTTGTGCTCTTTAACCTCTTGTACTGGGCAAATAAAATGTTCATAGTGGCAAGAAGAACTTCTGATAAATTATGTCTGATCTATAAAAGGTAAGAAAAAATATGACGGCAATTAAACGTATGACAGATATACTACCTTAACCAAACTTGGCATTATAGCTAACAAACAAATGGGAATGATACACTTATAAAAAACATGTAATATTTTACCTTACTTAAATCCAATTTTCTAAGCATAACAATTTTATTTACTAAACCTGAAAATCATGTTACTCTTGAAAAATACTCTGGGATAATCTGAAAATAATAAGCTTGTTCAAATACTGAAGTATGCAAAAGGAAGTTGTGAAAACCACAGCTTCTTTAGTTTCTCCTCACTGCTGTCCTCTACCCCATATGTTAAATGGGTAACTTTGGGCAGGGGATCCCTTTGCAGAAACCCAGATTCTTCTATATTCATATGCACATATTTCAAATACACACACGTGTCTCTGTATGTATGTATGTATGTATGTATATATATATATATACACATATATACAAACACATTATCTATATATATATATATATATATATATATATATACACACACACATATACACACACACACACATATATATATATATATATATATATATATATATACACATATATATACATACACATATATATATATATATATATATATATATATATATATATATATATATATATATATATATACACACACACACACACACACACACACACACACACACACACACACACACAAGTGCTTCGATGGCCAGAGGGTCCAGGGTTAGATTCCCTGAGACTCCATTGCCTAACAGTATGACTCTGATCAAGTCACCTAACCATTCAGTGCTCCTGGGAAGAGTCTGTAAAAGGTCAATGGAGATTAATGCTCTACCGAGGTAAACAAATAAATATATACAGAGGCATATCAACATGGAAACAGAAGGAAAAAAGGCCCACAGTGAGTGCTCGAGTGTTGCAACAAGCTGTTGTGCAGTTACACCTTCACTATCTCTGCCACACCATTCTCACTTTCCTCCACTTATTTCAGACATCCAAAAGCACCCTATTCATAACCTATACTGTGTAAGTACCACTGGCTTAGACAATGTTTCAAAGCACTGCCCTCCTGCTATGAGCAACAGCATTTCATTGAAACCAGCATGAAACACTTGCCTTTCAGCTGCTAGCCAGATTCCCCAGGTCTTTCTCAACAGCTCCACCTCTACTACTCACCTCACAATAATAACGTGTTAAATCATATTCCTCAAGTCACATTTTCTTTTAAATCTCTTTTCCTATCCCTGTATCTCCCATTTCCTTCATTTAGGTAACTGTTCATCGCACATATTCAACAAGCCTAATTTCTATGCTCTGAATGGATAGAAAATGGACACAGTACTCTAGATATGGAAATATCCATGTCCTGTACAACAAAAGGATGGCTTCAGCACCTTGGGAAACCATCCTCCTTGTGAAACATGCCAGAAGTCTCTTGGTTTTCATATCTGCTGTACCCCAATACAACCCACCACCACTCTGTCTTCAGTTAGGCTCCTGGTTGTACAGACATGGAACTTTAACTGGGACTCAGGTGACTGGGGTTCATTTAGCAGCCCAAGCACTGGAGAGGCCAGGCAGGTAAGGACAGAAATATAGCAGCATGGCCTGAGTGCTTCTCCTAGGGGGCACATAGGAAGTATAATTTCCCTAGTAGAGACTGGCAAAACTACTTCCTCCAGTTCCACAAGGAACACTATCAACAAGTGACCCTGACAACCAACCCTTACTCAGAGGAAGACCATAGCAATCAGCTCACTTCATGCCCCATTCAGCTCAACATGCATGGGGATATATGGCCAGAAAGTAAAAATCTTCAATCAACTCCCCCCCCAAAAGAAAATGTCTTAATGATGGCCCTTTTCATCAGACTCTCACTCATGATGATAAAAGAACAAATGGGTCGACTGACTTAGAGGGGGCTGACAACTGGCAGGCAGCAAGGGCAAAATCTGTAAAATTAAAAAGGTTGCATGTCTTTGCTGGAGTCACCCAATAAACAGTGGAACTGTACTCATCTGCATTTTTTTAGAAATGAATCTTAGTTGCCATCTGTCCAACAACCTCAAACTGCTCCAGATATCAGAGATAATTTTCTACAGCCATAGTAGATAATGACACTACAACATTTTAGTTATTCCCAATACCCTCTCACATAGCACCAAGGGAAAAAATTATCTTAATTTAGCCAAACAACACTTCCTACTACTGGGCTTCTGGCTTCTTGCAGGATGCCACCACTTTCTCTGAGAAATGAACCTTGAAAAGTATCAAGCAGAGAGTAGACAGGCTGCTACTCTCAGAATCCTTACATTGAGGTGGGTTACACTTCCTCCTTCCTCAATGAGAACAGTGTACTGATGCAGGTACAGGAGAGAAACTTTCCCTTGCCATCTGCATTATCTGATGGAACCACAGATGCTTGGTTACAGGGGGCTACCAGGAGAACTATGCCCTTATCTTTTGTGATCTTCTGAAGCACCTCTGGTATCAAGATGTAAGGGTGGGAAAGCATACAGCAATTCTCAACTATAATGAACATCAGACGTATTTACTGCCTATTCTACTGTGCATGGTCATGTGGCACAGCACTTCTGCAGCCGGCAATTCTTGTCCAGAAAGAAGGTCTATTCATAGGTAATCCCTATTAATGCATGAATGGAAGACTTTAGTATTCAGCTTCCACTCATGGCTCTTGAGAATGGTCTTGCTTTGTTTCTCTGCCAGTGTGTGTGTGTTTGGCTGAGGGAATGCAAGAAGTTTAGACATGAAGCCCAGCTGGATATCCAGTTCTCATACCATCACTGCCAGTGTACACAGCTGGTACCAGTGAGTACTTCACAGCCTGTTTACATACCACATCAAATACTTTTACACACAAAACAAGTCCATCATCTCCTTCAGACCGATAAACATCTGCAGAACAGGTTTGCTGTTCAACTTTTCCTTGACTTTCAGCTGCACTAAATGTGGCTCCCAAGCAAAGTCCTTGGTATCTGTAAACACAGTCTCCTTTCCATGCAGGACTACTACTGGCCTGCTCTGGTTGAGGTCTATTTATTGAACCCAAAACCTAATGATTTCCTAATTACAAGGATAAGAGAAACTGCCTAGTGCAGAGCTTGACTACGGTGCTTCTTCAGGTACAGTGCATTTGCCTCATATGCAGTTTGGATACAGGGAACCATAACCATGGAGGAAGATGTGCACATATGGACCTTGAAAACTTCTGTGGCTGACATCTGACACCTCAGTGCCACCTATGCAAAATAACCTTTCAAATGTAATAAACGGTCTTTGGGAAGGTAAAACTATCCTGCCTGCTTCTCAGACTACTCCCAGGAAAATCCTTAGACTTCATCAGAATCGTGCTTAATTTTGGTTGGTTCTGGAAGAAACCTAAATGCGTCAAAGCAGTGCATGATGAGCTTTGTCAGCCTTTTGGTTTCCTTCAGATGAGGGTGACTGGATCAAGCTGTTGTAAAGGCAGCTATGCAACCCTCCCATGTTCTCAAGTATGACACACATGATGAACACATTGTTGGGGTTGCTCAAAGGTCAAAGAGCAGGAAACTAAACTGTAAGTTGTTATGGTCCATCTTTAACCTTAGGCACTATGTGTGTTCTGTGTAGATGGGAATACACAGACATTTATTTTCAGGACTTAAATGACCATAAATGATTCCGGACTCAAAAGGGGGACCCAAGATAAGAGGGTCAGCATCTTGAACGGTCACCCTTTGAATCTGTGACACAGTCTCCTGAGATTCAGGATGGGCTTCATTGGGTCATCTTCTCTGGAAGTGGGAAAAAGCCTAGAGTAAAATAATTTTCCATGCTCCACAAATAGAAATCTCTTCACTGTCGCACAGGAAATAGGTTGGTTCAACATAGCTAGTTTAGTTTTGTCGTGTACTACAGCTGGTATTTCTATGAATGAAAAGACCATTACAAATTCTTAACTTGTACTCTCTTGAAATAATCTTTCTTGCCCATCTGTCAGTAGTCAAGCTGAACCAACTTTATTTGAAATGCAACAGCCTGCTCCCTAAGAGGTGGGAAGAGGAGAAAAGAAGAGAATAAAAAAGACAGGGTTGATCACTCTTTTGAAGCAAAAAAGAACTGCTATCAGTTACTCCTTATTTTAAGATGACCCATGGGTACATGTGAAGACATTAACTAAAGCTGTGAAAGTTACAAAAGAATACAGGATTCCTGTTTGGGGGTAAATCACATGGACAATGATTTATATTGCAGCACTGACTCCTATGATGAACATCACCTAATCCAGCAGAAGATGAGACACTAAAAACACAGCAGTTTCTGCTGAAAATAAGCCTTTCATAGAAAAATACACACCAAACCTATTTCACACTGAATAAAAAATATGTGAAAGAGTAGTGTCTTAACTTTTAAAAATGCTTGCTCTTAAAGGGAAAACTCAACCTTGGAACTCAAAAAAACATGTTTTTTTTTCATTGTATCTGTTTTCTGAACTATTTTAACGCCTCAAAATCAATACAAGTGCTTCTTTTATGATTCTAATGTATTTCCCTCAAAATGGTGGATGACGGGTCCTGCCTTGGTAATATGACCTTATTTTTTTGCTTTCACTCCTTCTTCCCAGAATGCATTTCAAGCCCTCTTTATGCGAGTCATGCTAAACATAAGGAAGTGGTGTTAGTTTCTTATGTCATTAAGACAGAATGGCAGGACTGTGAAACATGGTCATTTAACACACCTTCTGTAACAGAGCTACATCTATGTTTCCCTAACTGAACCTCATTTATGTGTCTGTCAGAGCTTGTTCTATGCAAGCAACTTCCAGCAAAAGAAAATAGGTAAATAACAGACTTTTGTAAATGAATTATTTTGTAGTTCTAAAAGAACTGAAAGACATTCCCCCACACTCTCATGCTGAGGTGTAAAACCTTCACTACTGCAGTAAATGATCCTTGCTAAACATTATCAGATGACAAGTAGTAGGGCTCCAAACCATGTCTCTGTCTGCTGCTTCCCAATGCTTTCACTGGGAAGATTTTTCTCTCTCTCTCATGAATGATGCAGAATTAAAATGTGCTTTACTGGTTCCTTAATTATTTCTGTCATGTTCACCCTCCCCTCTTTTTCTATTTCATATTTATACTTTGGTAACCACGAAAGTGAACTGGTCTTAGGATCCTTTTCAGCCATAACTTGGGCTACACTGGCAAAGATAATAAGTAATAAATGCACTCAGCAATACATAGAAAAAAATACTGACAAAGATTACATGTGCAATACATACCAATGTGTGACAGTGAAGAAGTAAAACATTAAGCAACATTTACTATAAAGTATACATTAATAATGCTTAACACTGCTATGTTAAATTTACTGTAAATAACAAAATGTATGCACCCATGCTGCATGCATTCACACACACACAAACACACACACACACACACACACACACACACACACACACACACATATCTATATGTCCACTTTGTAATTTCGAAATACCGAAATATCGAATTTCAGTATTTCGAAACCACAAAGCCGAAAACCCAACCACAGCTGACAAATTTGAAAACACACAACTGCGAAATTCAAAATCCCGTAATTACGCTACACATACAGTACACACACAAACATACACACAACTCCCCCCAACCCCTCTACTTATATATTCTAACTCCGAGATCGCACAAACAGAAACGCAAATGAAACTCACACACACATCTTACAGTCCCTCAAACACACACAACAGTCACAACACACACTTACACACAGTAAACCCCCTAACCAACATACTTAACACACACACATTTACCAAAATTAAACCTAAACATCCACATACCATACCAACGGAAGCAGAAATTCAAAATATCTGTGTTTCGATATTTTGAATTTCGCGCTTCTGCCGGTTTGGAAATGTGAGTCTGCGGCTTTGTAAGTTCGAAATACTGAAATTCGAGATTTCAGTATTTCGAATTTACAAAGTGGGCCCATACACACACACACACACACACATATATATATATATATATATATATATATATATATATATATACACACACATACATACACTGGATCCGTCAATATGTTCGAAGTTTCACTACTTCGAACCCCTCTTCACCGAATCCACTTGTTCGAAGTAGTGAAACTTCGAACATTGACTTCAGCAGTCACACTACAGCGCGGAATGGGAATATTCCCTTTTCCCAGCTATAGTGCAATCTCGGAGTTGGTATATTTAAGTAGGGGATGTGTGGGGGGCACAGCTCCCCACATGGGGGGTGCAGTAGGACTTGCCCCCCTACAAAAACATGTTTTAGTGGGTTTTTTTTGGATAGCCTGGGGAACTAGACTTCAGCGAAAGTGCACTTTCGTTTAAGTGGACTTTTGCTGAAGTGTAGGGCCTACTGCTTTATTTCGAAGTGTATTTTCGATGTAAAGCAGTAGACCCATATACATACACACACACATATATATGTACTTTATATATATATATAAATATATATATATATATATATATATATATATATAAATATATATAAGTATATGCGTACAAAATCATGTGCGTGTATAATGGAGAGCTAGGTTACATGCATGTGTGTGTATTTCATGTCCTTTAAAACAAATCAAAATGGAAATTTTGCGCAACTGTGTCTATATATATATATATATATATATATATATATATATATATATATATATATATATATATATATATATATATATATATATATATATATATATATATATATATATATATATATATATATATATATATATATATATATATATATATATATATATATATGTGTGTGTGTGTGTGTGTGTGTGTGTATGTATCTATATACATCTGTGTATGTGTGTGTGTATGCGTGAGTACATACAAATGCATATAGGATGTAGAATACTATATGTGGGATGCAGTACCATTTGTCTGTGTATGTGTATTCATTTAAACACAGTTAAGTACTTCTGATTTCCTTTTCTTAATGTTTTTAATGCAAGAGCACATAGTAAACGTATGATAAAGTAAATTCCGCCATCAATGGTCACATTTCCTTTGTGGACTACAAAATGCTCATGCACTCTAACAATGTAAGGACTGACTCAAAATCAGTGGGAATCTCTTACCATGGATCTGCATGTACTAGATATGCAACCCCATCTGGAAAGATGTCAAAAAAGGTATAAAAGACCTTTTTATGAGCATTATAAGTGTACCTATTTGATAGGATTGCCACTTGTCTCTTTCTGCAGTTCTGTCTTGTATGTGTATGTGGGGGCTTGGAAATGATAAACGTGTCGATACTTTAAAAGAAAAAATATTTTCTGACTTTTCCCTAAATGTCACGGAAATATTTGATACTACATTTAAGTTATCTTAACATATAAACTACTATAAATAACCAATATTTCAAGCTTAGCATTTCAATACTGTGTTGCTGTTTGTGTAAATTTGTCAGAAGAGGTGACAACTGCCTTTAAATCCCTGAGTGATCTAATTGCTTTGTTTTGCTATAAAAGGGGAGTGTTAAGTTCTCCTCCTCTTTGCAATACAAACAGTGGAAAACAGTTCCACATCTTTCTGTCTTTTTTTCATATCCCCCCCAACACAAACAACACTAATACAAGCTTTACCCTCAAAACAGTTTCCACCACTTCAATCAAAAGCATGCTCTCCAAACTAAAAACCTCATCAACAACAGCCGACCTACTCCCCAGCTATTTCTTGAAACTCATAGCAGATGCTATTGCTATTCCAGTCTCCACTCTCATAAACAGATCAATTGTTGAAAACTATGTGCCCAAACTCTGGAAAATATCCTATGTTACACCCATACATAAAGGCGGGACCTCCACTGAACTTTACAGACCCACTGCTTTACTCTCCCCCCTGGCCAAAATCCTAGAAAAATGCATCCATACCCAGATGCTAAATTATCTCCTAGACAGCAACATCTTCTCACCTACTCGGCATGGTTTCAGACCTGCCCATAGTACCACTACAGCCCTCCTCTGCTTCACAGACACAGTAAACCGTCTCAAAAATAAAGGCCTACAAGTGTCACCTCTTTTTTTGGATATGTACAAAGCATTTGACACAGTCTCACACCAAATCCTGCTAAACAAACAAAACCAATATCATCTATCAAATTCCACTCTTACCTGGTTCCAAAGCTACTTAACTGACAGGTACCAAGATGTGAAATGGGAAAATTCTCTCTCTCCTCAGCTGCCCATAACTATAGGAATCCCACAGGGTTCTATCTTAGGACCACTACTATTCACAGTCTTCACAAATGACCTCCATACCTCCACACAGCATGAATCTATAATTCAGTATGCAGAGGACACTAGCTTAATCTGTGCTGCACAAAACATTCCCACCCTCCTGCAAACACAACTAGCATTTTCTGACGTTGAAAACTACCTTACCAAAGCCAAACTTATCCTCAATCCAAAGAAAACTCAGCTTATGATTATAACTAGTTCTAACAAGATTACTACTCCAATTGCTCCAGTGGCACAGCCTAAGCTATTGGGAATAACCATAGACTCCCACCTAAAATTTGATAGTCATCTCAACTTAACTATTAAAAAGTACATGCCAAACTGGGGTCCACTCTACCGTATCAAACCATTTCTTACCAGCAACACAAGATCAGCCATTGCTTGCTCCCAACTTCTGTCCACCCTACTCTATGCATCTCCCATTCTGACTAATCTCAACAAAACTGAACTAAGCAAAATGGAAGCCTGCTATAACAAAATTGCCCGCTTTGCTGCAAATTGCTCATATAGAACTCATCACTGTACTGCTTTGAGACAGCTCCACTGGCTTGAACTGTCCATCCTCCTAACCTGCAATCAGCACTGTGTCATTCTATCTATTACCTCCCCAATAAGTGTCCTGCCCTCAAAAACCTAGTACATCATCACTCAGCCAAAAGGCCTCTTAGATCATCAATCAAACTACTACTAGAAGTCACCAACAGCTACAATAGCTTTGGAGATGCACTATATAGTAGTTCAGTGGCTAAAAAATGGAACTCTGTCCCTACTAGCATTCAAAACACATAATCGAAAGCCTCCTTTAAAGACCTCATCAGGCAACATCTCAAGCAAAGTTGGCAGTGCCATGATTGCTCCCCAGGCTAGTGAAAGCGGATAACATATACATTCTAAATCTAGAGCACGTGATAATAGTTTTCAATCTTACTCACAAACACCGGCTAATCAACAATGTATGTACTGTACCTGTGTACTATGTATGTATTCTGCCTATGTTCCAAATTTCAGCTGTACACCACAAATCTATTAATTACCTTTAGTTTTAAAAATTAATATTTTTTTGCTTGTTCTCTCCACTGTAACTGTTTATGTGTCGCATACCACTGTAAAAACATGTCTCTTGTAATTTGTGTGTATACTGATCATGTCTAAATAACTAAATGTGTCTGTAATTTTTCTTTGTGGAGCTTTTCTCCCCAGACCTCTGCTGAAAAAGGGCCTTTTCGGCTCAGTCAGACACCCCCGGTTAACAAATGTAAAATAAAATAAATAAATATCAGCTGCTGTGTTCCTGACATTAGCACAATTAACTGCCTAAGACTGATAGCAGTACCTAACAGGGTAAACTACTGATTTAACTGCGTCTATGATATGTCACGCAGGCTGAGATAAACTCCTCTGCAAAGTATCAGAGAAGTTAGGCTTAAATAAATGTACGTGGGATTTCCTTTCCTTTGATTCCAAGCTGGTTTCTGGTACCTACACAATACTGGAACCATATTGTAAGGAGAAAAGAAACCTAAGGATTGAGTTAAACTCTAGGAAAGGGTGGAGTTTTCCTTTTAGAGGGACTCTTCCCTTCTGCCCACTGACTGTGTGGCAGCTCTAAGTGTTATATGGCTTTCAAAGCTGTAAAATATTTTATGCTCCTACAGTTTTATACCTTCCCCTTCTTAGATCCAGGTGGGACAGGTGAGAGCCATGGTCAGCATCTGACAGGATTTTTTTTTTATGCTGCACACAGTATTTTCCGTGTGCTAGAAAATGCAGTGCAGTGAATGTCTATACTCACCTGCTGAAGTGCATGCTTCCATACACTTATGATGATTGAATGGGATGTATGCACTTTTTCAATAAAGTTCTGCTTCTATCTCCCTGTGTCCTGGAGTGTAGGACTGGACTTTCCGCTGGTGCTCCTACAGGGGACAAACTGTCTGCCTCCAGTGTGGTTGAGCTGAAATTGGCTAATCATACCAGTCAATCACAAAAGCAGCTGTGTTTGCTCAGAATGAGAGTGCCCTGAGGCCTCTACTCATTATGGGAACCTGAAAGAAATAGAAACAAGTCCCTTTCCCCATTTGATCCTCAGACACATTTGATTTCACTGAGCACAGCAGACTGAACATCCTACTTAAGGGTCAGAATATGACTTGTAGAAAGATGCAGATAGGAGGGTGATCAATGAAGTTGTTGATAAGTTAATTTCAGGGTATATCCCCATTCCAGGAGCAGGACAGCTCTGAAGACTTTCGATAGTTTACTCCAAGTTGTCTCATAGAAGGATCGTTTCTTTCTTATGCTGTCGAAGTACAACACAAAATAAGATAATGAGCATTGGGTGGCACAGAAAAATAACATACATATTCACCACATCAGAACTGTTAAAGCACCCTTTGTATAGGCTACTTCTTGGGACGACTTCTGCTACCCCAACTGGCTATTTTTCGCCATGCTTGGGAGTACATGTACCTCCGACCAGCACAATCAATGACACGTGAAGCATGAACATTCGCTGCACAAGTCTGTGTGATCCTCATTCATTTAGCCAGCAGAAAGTGGAACAACAACATACAAGGATACAGAAATGCATGCCTGTCTGAAATGCAAGAAGGTAACTGGTAAACGATGCAGAAGATTTGCTCTCACAGTAACTGATACAGTGATTAGTTATCTGTTATATCCAACACTGGCAGCCTTTGTGGAGTAGGTAACTGCTGGGAAGAATCATAAATAGTGAACAACCTTCTATAGACAGACTGCAACCTGAATTCTGGAATCATGGTTCAAACAATAATACCTAGAGAAAGTATGAATCAAGGACTGAGGAGATGTAGTAAAAATGTCTATGCCAGCTGCAATCTAACCATTAACCCCTCCCCTCCCTCCCCAAACAAAACAGGTAAACAAATCTTCTTTCGGCTGCTCCCGTTAGGGGTCGCCAAAGTGGATCATCTGTTTCCATTTCTTCCTGTCCTCTGCATCTTGCTCTGTCATACCAACCACCTGCATGTCCTCTCTCACCATATCCATAAACCTTATCTTAGGTTCATAAGTAGATACTAGGCTATCTGCCCTAGGGCATTTATAAGCCTAGCCAGAGTGTATTGGCTTCCGCCTCCCTATTAGATTAGCCTACTGTGTCTCTGTAAAGTAGGTCACAGAAGGTACCCTTTTAAGATTAGTTTACTGTGCCTCTGTCTAGCAGGGACACAGAAGAGATCCCAGGGGTGAATTTGTGATTTCCCATCCACACGTCCAGATTTCGCTTGAAGAGGGTCAGCGAGGGGCTATGTCTAACATGAATTGGGATTCTATTCCAGAGTGAGGGGAGCCTCTGGGAAATGAATCTGTCCCTCCAGCATGTCCTATTTATTTTTGTGGTGAGGTTTAGGTCCCTGGAGCGTGTAGCTCTAAGGGACTTGGATTTTTTGAGGTGGAGCATGTCCATTAATTCTGGGTTTGACATGGCTTTGTACGTCAGGCATAGATCGCCTCTGAGTAGGCGGTAAGCAACTGAGTAGAGCTGGAGTTTCTTTAGTCGAGCTGCATAGGACATCTGTTTGTAGCCCATGATCCTCTTGGTGAGGTACTTTTGGGGTCTCTCCAGTTGCTGCAGGTGTCGGGTAAGGTGCATCCCAAAAGGGGCATTGTATTCAATTATGGGCCTGATGAGTGACGAGTAGAGGGGCACAATGACCTCTCTTGATCTAGATGCGAACCCTTTCGTGATAAGGTGGGCTATATAGAAGGTCTTTCTAACCACTTTGGCAATGTGATTATCAAAGGAGAGATTACTATCTACGTTTGTCCCCAAATCTCTAATTACTTCTTCCGTACTTAATGGACTACCACCTATGTGGTAATTTGTGGGCACCTTGTTTTTCCCAAAGGGGATGACTATGCACTTTTTAGCATTTATCTTGAGGCCGTGGCTCTGGCACCAAGCATCCGTTTCTGAGGGACCCTTTTGGAGGATGCTTGTGTCAGCTGGAGATTCGATTATGGCCCCCAGTTTGCAGTCATCTGCGAACTTTGTCAGCCATAATCCCCCCCGTGTTAGCCTGAACCTCAGAGAAGTATATACCGAACAAGAGAGGTCCCAGGACTGAGCCCTGTGGGAAGCCACTTGTAACTGGTTTAGTTTCGGACATGGCACCTGCGATTCTGACCATGTGGGTTCTATCTCTGAGCCAGTTTGCAACCCATCTTGTGATATAGGGGTTGATATTTACGCTGGTAAGCTTATTTATGATGCCCGAGTGGGGAATTGTGTCGAAGGCTTTTGCGAGGTCCAGGTGGGCTGTGTGGACTACCTTACCCTCATCTATGGCTTTGGTAACTGTTTCAAAGAAATCAACTAGGTTTAAGAGGCAAGATCTACCTTTAACAAAGCCGAATTGGGTAGGGTCCAGTGTCTGGAGGCTCCCAATGTCTTTGTTTATGAGTTCCATGATAATACGCTCTATAGTTTTACAGACCAGGTTAGTCAGGCTTATGGGGCGATAGTTTCTAGGGTCTACTGTGGCACCACCTTTGTGGAGTGGGCCTAAGCTGTACGCCATTCTTTGGGCACATATTCTGTAGTAAGGCTAAGTTTGAACAGTGACAATGTGAGGGTTCAGTTCTTCTTGGAGCTCGTGTAAGACGCAGCCTGGGACACCATGCAGTCCCATAGATGCTGTGTTTTTTGCTTTGGAGAGGGCAGCTTTCACCTGTGCATCTGTGATGTCAGGGAGGTTACACTCAGTTGGGATAGGCATTTGCTCCTTTGGGGGGGGGGGGAGTTTGCGTTGAATCTGTCTGCCAGGATGTTGGCTATGTCTGAAGGTTCGGTATATTTTGTACCGTTATGCAACAATTCAGAGCATATTCGGGAGTTTCCGCCCATGTTCCTGACATAACTAAAGAAGGCCTTGTGATTATCTTTAGTGTCTAAGGCAATTTTTCTTTCGACACTGGCCTTTGATGATTTTATGAGGGATCGAAGTTTCTTGCGAATACTGATCAGAGATGCCTTCCCCTTTTGGGATTTTGCTCTGTCATGTAGTAGCTCCCTCCTTCTGTTGTATAGCTTATTTATGGCCGGGGTCCACCAGACCGGTCTCCTGTTTTTGGAGGAGTGAGTCTTGGTTTTATTTGGGATAGCACGATCCATGCATTCCTGCAGATGCTCATAGAATGCATTTGTAAAGGATTCTGCGGACTGGGCTGTATTATCCTCTGGCCCAGGGGCTTTGAAGGATTCCACCTCAGTCTTGAGAAGTGCAAAGTTGGCTTTTGAGAAATTCTTTACAGTGATTTCCTTGGCTGGGGGTGGGGACAGGATATGGATGTCCAGGGAAATTTGTTTATGGTCTGATCTTACCAATGAGGGGTTTACCTCTGGTGTCGAACATAGAGTCCCCATGTTGGTGATGACCAGGTCCAATATGTTGTTCCCTCTTGTGGGAGTGGTGACCAGTTGTTCCATTGCGTTAGAGTTTATAAATTCAAGGAACCATTGGGCAAGGGTGTTTGGGCTTGAGTAGTTTTCCCAGTCAATGCTTGGGTAGTTGAAGTCACCCAATAACATAGTGTTTGGAGAGACCTTCATATTCTCCAGTGTTCTCAGGAATGCCAAGTGGTGTTCCTGTAATAGGGAGAGTGTTCTGTAGCAGGCTACAAACTGAAAGGCAGTTTTGCCTGCTGTTAGTTGCACATGGATGGTTTCCGATGCTTCGTGCAGTGCAACTAACCTGGAGGTGTAGGTATCTTTGATGAATATAGATACTCCCCCTCCTTTTGTGCTTCGGTCCGAGTTTTGGGGCCGGAAGGCATGGTATGAGTTATAACCTGGTAGTGCTGGGGTGCTCTCAGGAGCCTTGAACCAGATTTCTGTTACTGCACAGACATCGATTTTCTCCATACTGAGGAGAGTCTCGAGTGAGTGCATCTTGAGGTTTAGACTTCTGGCATTGAGTAGCATTACCTTTAGTTTTTTTATCCTTGGGTTGTCTATGGAGGTGGGTTTGTCTTTTGAGCCTTGCCTAAAAAAGACACTATAGGGGTGGCAAGTGCCTTGGCCAGTATACGAAAGCCTAAGGGTGACAGGTGCAAGCCGTCCCTAGCGAAGCAACGTGGCTTGTCGAGCATGTCATCCCAGGCAGACAGACACTGGATCCCCTTTGAATGACACCAATACTTTAGCCAGTTGTTGAAACTGTTCATTTTGTCTTTATACTGTGGCATCATTCTTGGTGAGGGCAAGATGCTACTCAAGGTCAGGGTCAGAGAGCTCCACTATGTCTCTTTTCATGTAGTCCAGGGAGGTACGTCTCAGGTCATTTACACCAGCATGGACAATGACGGAGTCATACTTGTACTTGCTTTGGAGTGACCTGAGTGCTTGCGTTATGTGGCGGATCCTGGCACCCGACAGGCAGCTTACAGTGACCTTCTCCTTGTTCAGTCTGATGAGCGGGACGTCAGTGTGCTGGACAACAGAGTCTCCTATAACAAGTGTATTTGGTGTGTTGTTTGGCCTTAATGGCTGTGACTCTGAGGCACACTGATTTTGTGAGATATGTGATTCGTGGGTATTGTTGAGGGGTGGCTGTTGCTTGGATATCTGCTTTGGAGGTCTTTGCTGTTTAGGCAGATTTTTATTTAGAGCCTCAGAGTATGTTTTTGTGTGTTTGTGTGTTGGGTATGCAGAAGCAATAGGTCTGTGTGAGACTGACTGTGCCAGTCTTGGGTTGAGAGAGCTCTGCCTCCAGTTTGGCTGTGTAACTGCATCTCTCACATGTATTAGAGTTTGTTGGAAGGAGGAGAGGGTTGTCTGTGTACATAAGGTAATTGTAACATTGCCTCAAAATTCCCAAATTCACCAGCTGGACTGGAGAGTAACCTTGAAACTGACCCTTGGACATACCAGATTAGTATAGGGAACTGTTTTTTTACTGATCAGATTAGGGAAGGGAACTGATTTTTCACGATCAGGAAGGACCAATCGGGAGCCTAATACTTATGAGAAGTCAAGGAGGGTGTAGTGCTTTAGTTAGTTAGTGTTTCCTTATAAGAGCTGAGCAAGTGCAGGGCTTTAGAAAGAGAATAGAGTGATTACTTTGAGAGTTTGAACAGTTCTAAGGGAAAAAGTGAAGAGCAGACTTTGTGGAGCCTGGAATAGTTTAAACCTGTTTAGGCGGCGCTGCCTGACGCTGCTCAGTGCGCAAAACCGTGCAAAAAGAGAGTTGTAGGGTTTTAAGAGAGAGAGATCAAGGAGTTTAGAACTGACCCAAAAAGGCCAATAAACCTACAGCTTCTAGGTAGTAACCACTCCTCCAGTGACAGGCAGGCTGTTCAGTGTTAACCACTCCCACTGGTGAACACAGAGACTTCCCTTTAGCCCAAGCAAGCACTGGCCTTCTAGAAACTTCCAAACAGTTCAGAACAGCAAATCTGTAACTGAACTTTCTTAACTTTCAGAAAGTGGGAAAAAAGCAAGATTTTTTTTTCTTTTTGTTGTAGTTTAAAGGTAGCAGAGAAACACAAGCAGCAAAATAATCACAACAGTGCAATAAATGACCCCACACTTGAGTGCTAGGTCAAAATCAGGTAAAATGCAGTTTTTAGAGAAAAAAACAATTTTAAATTAAGTGCAACACAGGAAATGCAGTAAACAGGCTCTAGATGTGTTCCCCAGCCGAAAAATGCGAAAAAATAGGCGGCAAAGCAGTAAAACTTAACAAAAAATCAGAAGAAAATACTTAGAATCACAAAAGTGGCTCCTTTTCTTCTCTCAGCGTTTTGTCCCCTTGGTAGGTGCTTCAGCAACAACTAGCAAGCCTGAAAATACGCCAAAACCACGAGGCAGCCAGGTTTTAAGAGAGAGATATCAAGGAGCTTAGAATTGACGCAAAATGGCCAATAAAACTACAGCTTCTAGGTAGTAATCACTCCTCCAGGGACAGGCAGGTTCAGTGTTAACCACTCCCACTGGTGAACACAGAGACTTCCCTTCAGCCCAACCAAGCACTGGCCTTCTAGAAACTTCCAAACAGTTCAGAACAAATCTGTAACTGAACTTTCTTAACTTTCAGAAAGTGGGAAAAAAGCAAGATTTTTTTTTCTTTTTGTTGTAGTTTAAAGGTAGCAGAGATACACAAGCAGCAAAATAATCACAACAGTGCAATAAATGACCCCACACTTGAGTGCTAGGTTAAAATCAGGTAAAATGCAGTTTTTAGAGAAAAAAAAAAAACGATTTTAAATTAAGTGCAACACAGGAAATGCAGTAAACAGGCTCTAGATGTGTTCCAAGTACTGTTACTGTTACAGATATAAAGTTTAGCAAGCCGGAAAATGCCAAAAAATAGGCGGCAAAGCAGTAAAACCTAACAAAAAAATCAGAAGAAAATACTTAAAATCACAAAAGCGGCTCCTTTTCTTCTCTCAGCGTTTTCTCCCCTTGGTAGGTGCTTCAGCAACAACTAGCAAGCCTAAAAAGACTTCTTTTCCTGTTATCTGGCAGCTTCATCCTTAGCATCTTTTTCCCAATATACTCTGCATCCCTCTTCAGCACTTGTCCAAACGAACGTAATCTTGCCTCTCTGGCTTTGTCTCCAAACCTTCCAACCTGGACTGACCCTCTAATATACTCATAGCCGGCCTTAGGCATAGGCCAACTAGGCGGCAGTCTAGTAGGGGCACTTTTCCAGTATTTATTTGGTGTAGGTACACCAGGATGGGGGCACCTGGTAGTGTGGTGGGGGCGCCGTGGAGCCCTTTTGCCTAAGGCACCAGCTGACCTAAGGCCGCTATTTATTCCTAATCCTGTCCAACACCCAGTGCAAATCTTGACATCTTTAACACTGCCACGTCCAGCTCTGACTCCTGCCTTTTTCCCTACTCTCACTACAGATCACAATGCCATCTGCAAACATCATAGTCCACGGTAAACAAATGTTTATTAACTCTGGTATAGTCTTCAATTAAAACCGCAGCTGACCGTGCATGTTAAGAGTGCGATGTGTACTGTCTCCACTGGATTATGCCCCCCTCAAAAGAAGCAGGGAGATGAAAAGAATAGTGTAGAACAATTAAGTTATTACTTTTGGCAAGAAACATGAATAAGTCCAAAGGGACATACTGAATACAGTTCCCTAAAACTAAGGGCCGACAATCAGGACCTTTTTGTCAGCAAACAATTTAACAAAAGTATGTTTTGTCAAGTTAGCTTCCTACAAAACAGTACATCAAAAAATGCTGTGGAAGGGGGCCTGCCTCAGAGTCCCTCTAATGTGTATGCTAAACCCTCAACCTTCCCTTAATTATATAAACATCCTCTAGGTATGCACCTTTTTTGAGAAGGGGAGCCATCTCAACAAAACTGACTATCAATAAGGTGGCTCCTGATTAAATGGACCACCCCCAGGGCCCAAAGCTAAAAGACTTTACATGCAGAAGTGATGGTCATCAACAAAAGCATCAGCATGTGCTGGTATCCACTGTCAGAATCAATGCTAGTAATCCTGCAGGTCATGGCCTCCCATGCCAACAAGATGATAAAGGTAATGACTCGCATTCCATCTGACAAGATCATCAGATAAATTACCTCTTGACAGTAGAAAGGGATACAATATAGGACCTAGTCAAACTGTGCTGCCTGGAACCGAAACAAGGGGTATGCATGGTAGGCCCATTCCTGCAGATACAAAGATATGTGTAGCATTGACAAACCTAGCTACAGGGATCTTCTAGAGTCTTTAAAGGGGGACACCTTAGGTATATCGTATGCTTCTGGTTCATGAATACTTGACCAACTCTACAACATTAACAACATGCACGTATTCTACAAAAATGCACACTTCCCTGAGGTTCTAGGTCCACAGATTGTTCACGTGTCACTATTAAAAACTCAACTGGTACAGACAAATAAAGATACATTAGTACAAACAGCTACCAATCCTTAAACTACCAGCTGATCTGTAATGCCAAAGGTACACCACTGCAATGCCCTACACAAACTAAATTGGCTCAAACTTCCCAACCATCTTACCTACATTCAACTTACTCATGCCCATAAACTCATCTTTAAACACGCCATCTGCCCCTCCTTTGCCTCTTCCTTCAAAATGCACCTACCCAACAGACTTCTAAGATCTAATAACCAGAATTTGCTTAAACTGCACAAGCCTGCTCGTCCTCCAGGCAACCACCTACTATCCTTTTCCCTAGCTCGCCTCTGGAACTCTGTGCCACCTCTTATTTGTGCTACAGGCAACCACTTTACCTTTAAGACCCTGCATCATTCCCATCTCAAAACCCTCTGGGAATGTTCCTGGTCTCATCCCACATGACTCGCCTCCCCCCCCCCCCCCATTTCTCACACACCTTTACTTCTGTCTTCTCTTCGTCATACTGAGCTTCTCTGACTACTACCATCTTTGTTTTTCTCATTTCCTCCTACTCTTGCTCTACTTTTTTTTCTTATTGTCCCACCCTTCTTACATTCAACAATTAACACCTCTTATCCCCCTATCCTACTTAACTCTGCTAAGACTTCATGTAAAACTCTAATGTCAACCCTGTGTTATTTCACATTGTAACAAATCTAACAGGAATATGCACCAATGGATTTTTCTTATTTTAATTGACTTTTGTGTGTGTGTGTGTGTGTGTGTGTGTGTGTGTGTGTGTGTGTGTGTGTGTGTGTAAATTTACCATTTGCTTTTTTGGCTGTATTTTCATTGCAATTGTGGATTTTTTGTCATGTTGTGTAACACCATCGTTTTTCAATAGTATTACATAAATGTAAATGCATTGTCTTCATATTATATTGTTGTTCATGGAGCTTTTCTCTCCAGGACTACATTGAAAACGGACTCTTCTTGGCCCAATGGACTATCCCAGTAAATAAACTGTAAAATAAAAATAAATTATCCACAATGTGTCCGTATGCCACCCAGGCAGTTTGCATGATTTAAACACATTTAAACCCACATGAACTCTACCAATGGATTCTGCAAGGAGGTTCTCCAGTGGGTTACCTAGTTGAAATTTACATGTGTACGCACACACACACACTGCAGAAAGAATGGGATATATGGAGAACTACAATACTTTGAGAGCAAGACACACCAATGCACCATGTGTACTGCAGGTGGTACCAGCCATGCACTTAAGACCAGAAAGATTACCCCTACTCACAACCCAAAGCCCATGGAGGAAATGACATACAACATGACCCATGCCAAAACCAGAACCTTTGTGCAATATGCATTTGGACTTCTGAAGGAAGTTCTGCTGTTTAGACACAAAGTATAATTTTCAAGCAGTAAAATATCTGTAGTGTCTTCCGTGCTACATGACACAATATTGTGAAAACTGATGGATAATGCTACAGCAAGACACTTTATAAGTGACACTACAGCAGCAGAATGGCAGGAAGGAGACATAGGGAAGACAATATAGCAGCACAGTCACAGGCTAGACAATGATTCATGCAGTGCACTGCAACACTAGCAAAATGGCAGTGTCTAGTCTTCAACTACAAGCTATGATACAGACAGCACAGAATAACATGATGCATACTGTGACACTCAGGCTATGCAGGGCAGTGCATGGTCTCACCATATTGTGCATCAGATATCAATATAACCACACACGTTTGAAGGGATGGGGAGGCACAGTCTTCATTTACATAGGTATGGGGTTCACAGTTACAGCTGATTGCAAAACTGCAACTTGAGGTAGGATCACAGGATCTGAAGTCAGCAGCCTCCGCTTTGGATGACTGGATGTCATATCCTCCAGCAAGGGTGCTGGGTTGCTACTATATGATCACTGGCAGCATCCACTCCATTACCCATCACAGATCACACAAATCAGCAATGGAGTTGGGGGGGGGGCACTGTGTGACTGATGCTATTGTCCTCGGTGCTGGCTGTCAGGAACAGTATCCTCTAACAAATGTGTTGGGTTGCCCACTAAGTAACCTTTGATGATGTCCAGCGAGTGATCTGTCAGGGACCAAAACCTCCAGTGATAGGGTTGGGACATAACTATGCAACCACTTCTGGCATCCACTGGGCTGACTAGCAATGCAGGGGCAGGATCTGTTTCCATATCATGGATGGGGCAGAACTAAGGGCCATCCTTCAGTGACAGGGATGGGGTGTCACTACACACAACCATGGGTTGGCTCCATCCTGTGGCACAGATGCAGTGGAACTATGGGAGACATTCAATGTTTACAGCCCAAGAAACATCCCCTATGACCATTGTGGCTAAGCTGTGTGCCAGCATGCAACACTAATGGTGCATCTGTTACAGTATATTCTCTGGTAGGGGCCACACTGTACATGTCCACCTTGTGTCTAGAATCTCTTATGGCCATGGACCAAATGGTCAATAAAGACATACAGGATAGTAGTCAATGTGTCATATGGATGCAATGTTTGCCAAAAAGCTACCTCAGGCATTATCTTTTCATTGTGCTAATACTCCAGGTCACTGTACAGCTGCCTAATGTCCTCCAACTATGTCCTGAAGCACACACACCAGCTGCAAAGTGATGTGTGTAGCAGTCGTCTGTGCCAGAATCACTAACCTACACATTTGCTGGCCGATTCTGAGTGCTGCATGCATATCAGGGGCAGTTTTAAGTGTCATGCCATAACAGCCTCCATTATGACTATCCCCTGATGTAGGTATGCCCATGTCAGAGTTGGTGTACATATCAAATGCTTTATCTGGTAATAATACAGAGGAACTCCACATGGAACTTTCAGCTATGGGTGGTATATCATGACCCAGTGATGCCATACATTCAGTAGCTGTCTCTACAGAGGTGTATGCACCCATGGGCATGGGTATTCCCTATTTCCTGTGTGTCACAGAGTGCCACTGTGTCATCAGACCATGCCTCATTCAAGTTTCTATCAGGACAGTGACTGCAGTCATGCTGCTGGACCCTCTGCAAGTAGAACCTGTGACTGCATTAAAAATGAGAGACTTCTATAAGCTCAAAGTCATGTTCTTTGAGTATATCTTTACGGCACACATAGCGGGATGCAAAGTAAACTGTGCTATACCATTAGACTGGAACACATACCTTGTAGGGCAGGATGTTGCACTTGCAGACAGATGTCTAAAGTAAAGATGCATAGGTGGCCAACAGTTATAGCCTCTCCATTTCATATTTATCCTTTGTTGGCCAGGTAAGTCTCACTAGGCTAGTAGCTTCTTACTGGGGGAGACTGAGGTGGTATTTATACTACTAGGAAAAATCTGGATAGGACACTGTGGAACTTCCCTAACTCTTTTGGATAACTGCCATGGTATCTTTTACATCCACCTCAAGTACCACCAACTCAAGCAGATGGGACCTCAGTTATGCATCTCATCCTAAGGATGGCACACTTATGAATGCAGCACCCCTTAATGCTGCACTGCAGTGTCAGCAATTTAAAATTAATCCAGTCACCTCCAGTGGGAATAGAACCCACAGCCTTCTGATCTTCCAGGACCAAAAACAAATGTTTGATATGAGTCATACCATGCTATTATGGTCAATACTAATCGGGTGCTTACTAAATGAATGGGTAGTAAATGCCTGAAACTGCATCCACATCAAGCCACCATCTGGCCTGAGGGGTAAGTCCTTTTGCACATGCAAGGACACCAGAAACTCTTTTGTTCAGCTTCTTCTGTATTGATGGAACTCCTATTGTAGTGGACCTTTCCTCTGTGATATCCTGCTCCTTCTGATTTGCATAGAAAATCACATATGCCTCCAACCTTGCTGGCCTGGCACTATAGGAGAATGCCGCACATGCAAAGGACATGAAAAAGTGCATAATTCTCCTGGCTTGTGAACTTCTCTAGGTGTTGCATCCTTGGGACTGCTATCCCAGTACCTACACACCTGCAGAAAGGAGGGGGTAACACTGAAAAGAACATATGGTGAAATGCTGGCATGACTGACTGCCAGGTAGGCCCAGCGGAATCATACCAAAGCATCACATACCTGGATGGTCAATTTCATGGGCCCCGATGGACTGGGCCTACCAGCTGAATGACTCCTCAAGTCATTCAAAAATCTCCATGTTTTCAATGTGGATATTCAGCTGCCTGCACACTTCAGAATCTACCAGCTTCTGTACCTGCCATCATGTTACCACAGATAACACCCTCTTATCCACCTTCATCAAAGGAAGCTTTCAAAAGCAGATGTGCAGGGCAGCAGGGACCCCTACAGGGACACCTCCTGCTGAGGAGCCTTGCCTGACCTTCTTAAGAGGCAGTCATGGAAGGCCCCAGTGACTCAGTGTCAGCTTCCAAAGCTGGTGCAGATTAAGGTAAAAGCAGCCACATTTCCTACCCTACCCTGCCTCAACTGGACCTCCCTCACAATTAGCACTGTGCAGGTATACCATGTACTACTCTATGAATCTCAGCCGATACCTTTTCACTTTTTACAAAATATACTTCTGGAAAAGAAAAACAACTATACTCCAGTACTAAAGAAGGTGCTCCACCAACATGGAAACACCGCAAACTACACTAACTGAAAGCTGTTTATTCAGATAACAGCATTTCTGCATTAAATCTATGTAGATAAAAAAAAAAAGTTCAAATAGGATACAGAAACTAAAGATTACTTACTTCTTCACTGAAGCTTTTAAATGCTGCAACCCTTTCCTTCACATTTTCCTGTGTTAGAGGCACAATCTTTAGTCGATTAATAATCTGTGCAACAAATAAGAATAAAAGGCTAAATGTACAGCAGGAAAAGAACAATAGTTGTAAAACTATATATGAAGGCATGATGAAATAAAATGAAATTCATTGAACTCTGGAATTTAGAAATGCAATTAGACTCATTTTATTATGATATGCGGATGCATAACTTCTCAGGATCTTGAAATTCTGCACATGCAGAGTACTGTTTTCTTTAAATAAGCTTGGTACAAAAGAACAAGAACCAATAAGCCAGTAACAAATTTACTTATTTATTTACTAGGATATCCCCTGGCTGCTGTGCGCTCCTGGCACCTGGGCTTTTCATCTTATCACTCCAACTGGTCTATGCTCCAACAGGAGTTAAGAACTCACCTGGCAACCAAGGACCCTTCCCAACTGAACAGCTGTCTCAGCACCCTATAAGTGTTCCCCTGAGCTCTTCCACAAAAGGAAGGAAGAAACACTCCAACTGGCCTACGCTCCAATAGGAGTTAAGAACCCACCTGGCAACCAAGGACCCTTCCCAACTGAACAGCTGTCTCAGCACCCTACAAGTGTTCCCCTGTGCTCTTCCATGAAAGGAAGGAAGTATGTATGTATGTGTTTTCCTCACACTGGATGTACAGCTTATCTGTAGTATGCTTATTCCGTATTGTTTATAATAAAAAGTTCTCAGCCTGGTCAGCCAGCAGCCATACCCCCCCTCTGTAACCTGTAATTTAATACAGCCCGTCTGCCTTTTACAACCTTCCATAGCTGAACTGAGCATTCTATCTAGCCCTAGACCAGCCTTCTCCAGAAAATACTACTGTGTAATACAAGTTCCTGGCTACTAGGTGGCACCCTTATCCAGTCCTTATCATTTGAATATCCCAGGAATAACTTATTCTACAGACTACTGTCCTCAGCTTGTTACTATCGTTCTTTCTTACACCTCTTGTCTTGCTGACAATGAAGTCACCCCACATGGTTACAATATCCTTAGACTAGACCACATAGCCAAAAAGGGAGGATGGATAGCAATCCTTTATAAAGCAGAGCTACAAGTTAGCACTGCAAACCTTACGCCACCTTCAGACAATAATGCTGAAATCCTCATTTCTAAATTTCAGGTCAACTCATGTAAATCCGTGTACATCATCTGTATCTACCTTCCTCCAGGAAATAACATTAATGCCCTTGAAAATATCCTTAACTGGCTTTCTATTAATCTCCCACAAGAAACTATAGTCCTAGGAGACTTTACTATCGACTGGAAGTCATGTAGTAATGTACACCCTACCACCCATATTAACCTTTATGGCTTCACACAAACTATTAACTCTCCTACCAGAATTAATAAACCCAATAACAAAGAAAGTACCTTAGACTGGATTCTGACTAATAATCCTCATCAAACATACAAAGTAGGAACCCTCCCAGATGACTTAAGTTACCACTCACTAACTTACATTATCAGACATAAAACCAACCTAACTTACCCAAACACATTCAGGACAATACGCATCAAAAAGCATTTTAACCCAGAACTTTTCCAAACAGAACTCACAAACTGTAATTGGTCACCACTAAAAGCACTCCCATTAAATGAAGCTGTGGAATACTTTAATTCCACTTTCTTAGCCATCCTTGACCACCACGCCCCAACTCGCTCTGTTAGAAATAAAACTAAACCTGCCCCTTGGCTCTCAAATGCTACTAGGCAAAAAATCCTTCTTAGAAATAAATCTTGGGCAAAATGGCATACTACTAAGAATCCTACAGATCACCAAACCTTTATACAACTTTGGAATAATACAAAAAAAGCCATCCTCAGACAAAAAGACTTTTACTTCCAACTATAGCAAACTTACCAAAAGAAACCACAAAAGTTTTGGACTAGCATTAACAAACTATTATACGCAGGTCAATCTATCACATCTAACCCACAAGGCTCTAACCCTGAGAATCCCACATATACTGCTAATGCCTTCGATTCTTTCTTCACAGACGCCATCCAAACTATTGATAGTCAACTATCTCCAGATACCTCAAATCTTCCTTCATCTACTACAAGCCCACCTCCATCATTTCAGTTACAACCAGTTTCTACTTCCTTTATTTGCTCCCTTCTTCAAAAACTAAAGCCAACCACCCCCTCAGCTGACCATCTCCCAGCAGAATACCTGCAAAAAGGAGCTAAAGCCATAGCCTATCCCATCTCCATTCTGGTTAACCGAACCATAAGTGAAGGAACTATCCCATCTATCTGGAAAATTTCTCTTATCGTCCCACTACATAAAGGTGGGAACTCTTATGACTTTTCTAACTACCGTCCTATAGCTCTACTATCTCCCCTAGCAAAAATAATGGAGAAATGCATCCATAAGCAACTACTTAACCACCTACTCCAAAATAACTTACTTGCCAACTGTCAACATGGATTTAAACCTTTCCACAGTACTACCACTGCCCTCCTATCCTTCACAGACCGCATTAACAAAAGCCGTAACATTCTTTCCTCTGCAGTCTTTATTGATTTATCTAAAGCTTTTGATATGCTTTCTTTCCTCTGCAGTCTTTATTGATTTATCTAAAGCTTTCGATATGCTTTCAATATGGTCAATCACCAGCTCCTTATAAATATACTGAAATCCCTTTCACTTGAACGTCTAGCAATAAATTGGTTCAAATCTTACTTAGACAATAGACAACAGGCTGTACTATGGGACAATAAACTATCTAATCACCTTCCCATTTCCCTTGGTGTGCCTCAGGGCTCCCTATCAGGCCCACTCCTATTTTCCAAGCCGTGGTGGTACAGCGGTTGCGTTGTTGCCTCACAAGAGGTTCTCCCATTCGATTCTCGGCTGGAGTGCCTTCTGTGTGGAGTGTGCATGTCCTCCCCGCGGTCGAGTGGCCTCCGAAAGATATGCGTGAATGGGTGTGCCTTCGCTGAAGGTTGGGTGTCGGGCTGGCAACTCGGCACCATAAAAATCTACTGCAAATCATTAGCGGACCGGAGTTCCGCTGTGGCGACCCCTAACCGGGAAAAGCCGAAAAGACAAACATTAATGACCTTCCCTCAGCAATTCCTCACACTACCTGTATTCAATACGCAGACGACTCTACAGTAATTTGTTCAGCCACTTCTCCAACTGAACTACAATCCCTTACCCAAAATGCGTTCAATACAGTAGAATAATGGTTTTTAAACCGCTGCCTCCTCCTACACCCCCCAAAAAATAAACTTTTACTGTTCACTCCAACCCAAAAGTCCACCCCAATAAATTTCTCACTCATTATCTAATAATGGCACTCTCATATCTCCCGAACCAACCACTAAACTCTTAGGAATAACAATAGATAGAAACCTTAACTTCGATACTCATATAAACAGCACAGTAAAAACAGTTAACAAAACATTGGGGTCCCTCTATACAATCAAACCCTTTCTTACACCAGCAGCCAGGACCGCTATAGTCATAACTCACTTAATCTCCACTCTACTCTATGCTTCACCTATCTGCTTCACCTATCTCTTTCTAAAAACAATCTCAACAAACTGGCAATCTCCTATAATAATATTGCTAGATTTGCAACTGCCTCTCCTTTTAGAACTCATCACTGTCTTACTCTAAAGCAACTAGAATGGCTAGAATTTCTAAACCAGGTCCAATTTCACCAGCTTGCTATAGCCCATAAGACCCTATATCAACCCACCAACACTCCAATACTCACTAGCCTCATTATCCCGTGCAACAATCTTAAGAATTTATGCTCCTCAAACAAACTGCTTATCAATACTTGCAGATCCAACAACTTGGCAGGAGACTCACTGCTCTCTAATACTGCTGGAAAGCACTGGAATCTTCTACCCACTGAACTCATATCTCTGTCTTCATTTACTCTTTTTAAACAGAATCTAAAACTATTCCTCAATACACATTGGTTATGCCCCTGTACTAACCCTGACTAACTTTCTTCCTTTACACTAATGAATACTCTTCACCTTTATAGTCTTATCCTTAAAGAACTAAAAGACCATGTTATGGCAATTTAAATATTTGTATATAGTAACATCTCTTGTATATTACCTATTACTGTTTGTGTTATGCTCACAATGAGTACTGTATTTGTTATTAACAGCTGTTTAAGATTGGACTGTTGCAACATTCTATATTGTATTTTGTATCTGTCTTAGAGCTTTTCTCCCCGGGCCACTACTGAAAATGGACATGTATCCAGTTAGACTAGCCCGGTTAACAAATATAAAATAAATAAAAATAAATAAAATAAAACAAATCAGTCTCAAGTACCAACACAAAACTTATTCTTAATTCTTTTTTGGGGCATGTTTTGCACCCCACTTATCATGCTTACTGCACTCTACTCAGTGCCCTATATCCATGTCTGGGTCTACCAGCCTGATGCTAACAACCCTAGATTTCTTCGATACGGGGCCTGGAGCTGGCGAGTATCATAATGGCATCCCGAGGGTCTGGCCGTCTTGACATCCACTAAGGGTGTGCACTTGTGGTATATACCCCATCAGCCCCCCCCCCCGCCTGTTAGTGGTTACATCAGAGGAGTAGGCATTCAATGGGGACATGCAGTGCTTTGCCCCACCTGCACAGCAGCACCCCCCATTCTCCCTGCCTGTGCTATGAAGCTTCCAATCACCTAATCAAACTTGAGTCATGTGAGCCATAATCACATTTTTACTCTTTTACACCACAGGCCCACACACACACAGAGAACTAGTAACTGCCTTTATTAGTGCTGTGGCATCAAGCTCCTCCACAATGGCAGTTTAGAGCATGCTCTCTTTAGCTGCTCATTAGCTTTTTGGTTGTTTGCGTATTGGTTGAGTATGGCTGCTACATACACTGCTTTAAAATACTTTCATGACTGCATGTTGTAGTGGTGTGTGTGGGCTAAACATGTACTCATTGCTACATAATTTGCGACTGCAGCATCTTGGGGAAAGACATTTTAATGATCACTCTTTCTGAGTTGGTGCAATCCCACAATGAGAATGCATGAGAGGGGTGTGTCATCTTCAGTATGTTGCAGGCAGGTAATGATGAAGATTCTGGTTTTATAATATATTTATGTGGCATAAACTTTGGTAGAGGCTCCTTTAGTGCTGCTAAGAACCACCACAGTACCAGTCTCAGTGGAACCTGAAACATGCCTCTCAACCTCTCAGTAAGAGAAATCTGGACTAAGTCAAAAATAATTGTGTGTGTGTGTGTGTGTGTGGGGGGGGGGGGCAAAAAGGGGACAGATTTTAAATATTGTAAACTTAGAAAATTGTTAGAATAACAGGTTTTGGATTACTATGCATTTTCGGAAGGATATGAAGTCTGAAACTCAAATGTCTGTTATTTACTGACTTCAACCCTCAATGATTTGTCAGAAAAACAAATTATATGAGAAAAAGACTACTGCGGTGGTGGTAAAGTAAACCAAATGCAGCTCCCAAGAAACAGCAACCTGGAAAACCAGCAGTGTAGTTGGACAGCAAAGATGTTTTAATAATCCAGTAATCCAGTAAAATACATGAAAAGAGTTAAAACAGTTCCATTACTAAGCGCTTTCACCCGTAAATACATTCGGGCATCTTCAGAGTAGTAAAACAATGACAAAAACCGCTACCTAAAGTAAATTCAAGAAGTTCCCGCCCTTTAGGTCAACCAATCACTGAAAAGTGTACCTTAACCAGGTAATATCATTTAAAGAGAAATCAGTTCATAAAAATTTGTTATACAAAGAATGTTGAACTTAACGCATAAGACATGAACTGCAAGTCTTGTGATGAACCTTGAAAACTCATACCAACTGAATTATGTTTAACACAAGAAACCTAACCATAGGATAAAAAACCGTGGTAATACACTTAAGATCATAAAAATGAATAAATGAATAATAAATAAAAATGAGCTTCATTTGTAAACCACTTCAAACAAAACACGATCTATATTTTAAAATACTAGACAAGGAAATAAAATCATTAATACTTGGAGGTCTAGAAGCATCTAGTCTAAGTTGCCACAAAGTCTCCCTGACTTCCAACAAAATCTTAAAATTGCCCCCTCTATCGTTGTCAGGTATTCTATCAACAATAAAAAATAAAAACTTTGTAAAATTCACACACTTTAAACTGTGCATATATAAAGCATTACTAGTCCTTTTATTCTTAATGTCTCTTACATGCTCAAGAATTCTTGACCTTAATTTTCTAATGGTTTTACCAATGTAAAAAGTGGGGCAACTTAGACATGTAGCAATATAGACAACTCTCCTGGTATTACAATTTTGAACTACCACATATGGACAGTTGTTAATGTACTTACATACACTACAAAAGCCACATTTGTTCATATTAGAACTCCTATAGGGTCCATTATTTGGATTTTCCTTTTCTATCAACTCCTTTAAATTAATCCCCCTACTGTATGTAAAAAGTGGTGAATTTCCAGTAACTTGTATAGTGTCCTTGTCCATAGTGTAATGTCATGTTTCTCTTAAGATTTTAACTACTTTATCAGAGTACCCATTAAAGGGGAAAATCATGGCTCTTTTAAAATTCTCAGAATCAATGGAAGAACTACAGTTAACACGGTCTTGAGTCTCTCTAAGTAACCCACCTAATAAAATCGGTCTGAAAACTAAATGTCTTTTACCATCAACCTCTTTTCTAATATTGATCAAAAAATCTAAAGGGTACCCTCTTTCTAAAAACATATCAACTAAACTCCTAATCTCCAAGCCATAGTGGACATCTTCACTAATTAGTCTGGAGAGTCTTACCATCTGGCCCTTAACGACATTCTTTTTTTGAAAAGGGGGATGGCAACTTTGGAAATGCAAAAAGTTGCTTGAATAAGTTTCTTTACGAAAAATGTTAGACTCTATTCTAGTTACCCCTTCAGTTTCTTTAGTGTACAGTAAAATGTCCAGGTAGTTGCATCTATTGCCGTGTACCTTATAAGTAAACTTAAGAAAACTAGTGCTATTGTTAAGGTGTTCAACAAATGTGTATATCATATCAATTGACCCTCTCCAAAAAATTAACAAATCGTCAAGGTACCTAAGATAAAGTGACACATGTTGCATAAAAGGTGATGTAAACATTTTATCTAGTTCCCATTGTGCTAATACAAGATTAGCATAAATTGGCACACATTTTGCACCCATAGCAACACCAGTAACTTGTTTGTACAGTTCACCCTCAAACACTAAAAAGTTATTGGTTAAAATAAGCTCCATTATATCAACAAGAAGTGATAGCTTAACAGTATGCATGTCACTAAATTTTTCAAGACAAGATCGAAACATGTCCAACCCTTCCACCTGAGGTATCACTGAAAACAAGTTAACATCTATAGTGACCATGGTGAAGGGCTCATCAAAATGTTTTTGTCTAATGACCTCTAGGCAATGCCATGAGTCCCGCAAAATGTGTGCAAAATGGCTGTGTTTTTGCAATAAAAGTCCACAAAAGAAGCCATGGCTTCAGTTTTAGAGCCCCTAGCAGAAACAATCGGGCGAAAAAGTGGATCATTCAAACTTTTGTGGATCTTCGGTATACCAAAAATGGAGGGTGTCACAGGAGCATCTACTAACAAGTAGTGATATTCATTACGGTCTATGACACCCTCAATAAGCCATTCATAAAGAAGCCAATCAATTTTAGAGGAGGCCATGTGCAACTCATTTCGTGATACTCTAATGTATGAATTAGTATCATTTAATAAACAAGTCACCAAAAACTGCGGAAAGCTCTCCACCACAAACCAGGAACACAAAAAGAAGTGCAATTTCCCACAACAAGGTCTCTGTAAAAAACACTTTAATTTCCACCACAAGGCAAGAAAATAATAAAATGAAACAAATGCACTTTCAAAATTATACGCGTTTTCGTCCTATCCACTGGACTTCATCAGATAACATCTTTCATTCAACGGATCACTTATATACATCCTACATTACCATAATCCAATCAAAAATTGTCAATCAAATTCAAATACACAAATCAGCTTACATCTTTTGGGCTCATTAATATTTATATACTGAAATTGCTATTACTTCCTTCCATAAATAAAAACATTTAAAATTCCTTTTAGTTCTTAAAAAATGAATACTCATTCAATTCACATTTTATATATATTTTGTTAAAAACTTCTAATTTGTATATATAAAATTCATATATTTCTATCTAAAATTTAATACTTAATACAAATATTCATATTAAAGGGAGCTTATATCTCTCTTTTATTAGAAGGACTTCACATAAAAAAGGAAAACTATTTACTAATGCAACAGCACCACTTATTGATAAAATATATTGCACTCAAATTCACATTTTAGCTGCCTTTAATTTCAATAGGGGTAATAATGATACATGTTCATTTAATCCTGGGAATTTATTTGCTTCAAGTGTCACTTGCCACCATAATTCTTTATATCCTATGATGTCCTCCCATGGTCCCCCCCTAATACTACTTTTTATATGTTCCACTACAAAAAAATAGAATTTACTTTCCTTACATACCTTTGAATGCTTATACAAAGCATTAGTTTATTTCTTCTTTATTATGTCATAGGTATGTTCGTAAATTCTTCTTTTTAGGACTCTCTCTGTTTTACCTATATAAAAGGACCCACATTTAACACAGGTGGCAAGATACCCTAGACCCTTGGTATCACAATTATATAGTCCATTACTCCTAATCCATCTATCTCTACTTTCAATATATATATTCTCTTTATTGGCTATATATTCACATTGATTACACTTCCCACATTTAAATGTACCTCTTTTGTTAGAATCATTTCCTCTACTGTATTCATTCCTCTTATATTCTAAACATTCCTTTATGTTATTAGAGTTTTTATACGCCACCCTAGGGGTATCTCTAGGTAGTTCTTCTAAGTCAGTAAATGCCATAAATTTTTCCCATTCTTTATAAAAAACTGACCTAATATTCTGATTTAAGGCATTATATTCTAATATAAGGGCATGTCTATATTCTTCATTAGAACTGAAGTTTTTCATTCTTGCCACTTGATTCTCATTCATTTCTTTAATAGCTAAAATAGGTTTAAATTTATCTATTCTACCTGCCTCTACTTCTGATCTAATATTAACAACGAGTTCCTTATCATATCCCCTATCCAAAAACATTCCCTCCAATAGGTCACATTCTACTTTAAAATCTTCACATTTACTTGTCATTCGTGATCTCCGCACAAACTGGCCTTTAATTATATTTTTCTTACAATGTGCTGGGTGCGCACTGTTATAATGTAAATAGGAGTCACAATAAGTTGATTTCCTATATACTTTAGATGCAAATATACCTTCACTTTTATATATTTCTATATCTAAAAATTGTAAACTATTTTCAGAAACATTATAGGTAAATCTGAGGAAATCAGTAGTTTCATTAATATATTGTATAAATTCCTTTAATTTTTTATTCCCCCCTATCCAAAAAATAACTATATTGTCCAGGAACCTCTTATATAGGCTCCAACAAGAATGGAAACTAGAATTAAGCACATACATTTCTTCCCAGTTGGCCAAAACTAGGTTGGCCATTACGGTCTATGACGCCCTCAATAAGCCATTCATAAAGAAACCAAGTCAAAGGTGCAGGAAAAAAACAGTAACCAAAACAAGGACGATGAATCAGGAACCAAGTTTGAAGTTTGAACCAGGATTTAATTGAGTCAAAGCATTCGAATCACATAAAAAACGTAGCACCAAACATAAACTCCACCACACATTAACGCTTTTCAAAAACACTGCGTTTTCGTCTCAAACAGCTGGACTTCATCAGATGAATCTATTACATCAAATTATTCCCCTTTTATATATATCTCAATGAATTAATTAATCAATTTATACATTTAAAAAAACGTTTAAAAAGATATATTCCATTTTAATTTCGTATATGTATAAATCAATCACCTATTTCTCAATTTGTTAAAATACATGAAGCAATAAAATAAAAAGGTTATTTAAAACTGTGTGTGATCTGATTACATCTCAAAATTATATATGTATATATGAATATTTAAAAAGTTAATAAGTATCAGAAAAGATTGTATTATTTAACAACTATATCACTTGTCCTATAATGCCATCTAGTGGCCATTTCATTTTGTTGCAACTAAATAAAAAACAATCCAAGGATAAGAAATCTCCCATTCTAAAAGTAAAATAAAAATGGCTTTTTTTGAAAAATACCATAACCTAATTACTACCATATACTTCTTAACTTAAACATCAACTACATAAACTTTTAACCAAGTTTAAAAACATGTTCTAAATATTGTTATTTAAAAAAGCCTCAATATGACTGTTTAAAAATATTCATAAAAAGTCATTTAATAAATTACTTATATTAACATAGCCTGATGTTACCATTATTACAATTCAGCTGCCCTTAACTTCAAAATGGGTATAATGCTGGTGTATTCATTTAACCCTGGTGGATTATAAGCTTCAAGAGTCATTTGCCACCACAATTCTCTGTACTCTAGCATTTCTTCCCAGGGTCCACCCCGTATGTCTTTTTCTGTATGTTCTAATACGGAAAAACTAAAACTAGTTTGTGTGCATTCCTTACTATGCTTATACAAAACATTAGTTTCTTTACAGTTCTTAATATCATTAAGGTGCTCATAAATTCTCCTTTTTAGTTTCCTTTCGGTTTTCCCTACATAGAAAGACTGGCATTTTGAGCAAACGGCCAAATAAACTAAACCTGAGGACTCACAATTGTAAAAATGCCTGTCGTTAACAATGGTTTTACTTCTACTGCTTATATTTATAACATTACTATTGGATACATAGGTGCATTGGGCACATCTTCCACATTTATAGGTGCCCTTCCTCCTTCTATCCGGTGGATTTAAAGATTTTTTTCTTTCAAGTAAATTTCTTATACTTAATGAATTTTTATATACAATCTTCACTGGGCCATTGTTACCAAAATCTATATCCATTAAATCCATAAATCTATCCCATTCTTTATTAAAAATACTTCTTATTTTGCTGTTAATGGTGTTGAATTCCAATGTAAGAGCTAGATGAAAATGTTCCTGTTTTTTAGTGTTTATCATACTGGGAAATACTTCTTTCTCTTTTTTTTTTTTACCTATAACTATAGGAAGAAATTTAGTTCCTCTGGCTTTTATCACCTCTTCTCTGGTTTCCTTAATGAAACTATACGGGTATCCCCTTTCTTTGAACATGTTCTCTAACAACTCACATTCAATAGCAAAGTCTTGATCACTACTGGTCATTCTGCATCCTCTCACAAACTGACCTTTAATAATATTCTTTTTAACATGAATAGGGTGAGCACTATCAAAATGTAAAAAAGAATTACAATAAGTGAATTTTCTATACACTCTAGTTTCTAAATGACTATCCTTCTTATAAATTTCAATATCTAAATATTGTACAGCATTAGTAGATACCTTGTGGGTGAATTTCAAAAAATTGGAGGTGGTGTTGAGGTATGACAAAAAAGCATCTAACTTTTCTTCCCCTCCGGTCCAAAATAGTACAATGTCATCCAGAAACCTACGATAAATCGCCCAGGAGGACCTGAATTCACTTTGTAAAATGTATTTTTCCTCCCCCATTTGGCTAGTACCAGGTTAGCATATGTGGGGGCGCATGCTGCCCCCATAGCTACTCCCTGGATTTGTTTAAAAAAATTTGCCATTAAAGAACAAGAAGTTATTATGCAACACCATTTCCATCAGCCAAACACTCACTATTTTGTCATTATTAGACATATTTTTGTCCTCAAATATTATTTCCTCAAACATTTCTGTACCTTCTCCATGGGGGATGGATGGGAACAGATCTATAACATCTGTGGTGACAAAAATTAAATCATCAATGTCTTTTATATCTGAAATAACTTTAAGCAGGTCCCAGGAATCTTTCAATATTTGTTCACGTTCTACCCACAACTTCTTGGTCTTAGTATCCACAAATTTGGCCAAGGAATGGGTTTTAGAACCGTTGGCAGAGACCATTGGTCTTAAAGGGGGATCCATCTCATTCTTATGTATTTTAGGAATGCCAAATATCGAGGGGACCTTAGGTTTTTCTACTCTCAAAAAATTAAAGGTTTCAAGGTCTATTAACCCTTCAAGTACCATCTCATTTAAATTAATATCTATTTTATTGTATGCTATGTTTATCTCATTTTTTGACACAGGTTGATATTTGTTATCATCCCACAAAATTTTATACATTCTACTGTCATACTCCATATTTTCCATTATTACAATGCCTCCCCCTTTACCTGGTTTCATGAATCTTAAATTTGTGTCTTTCTTCAGAGCATATAAAATATTCTTTTCATCCATTTCTAGGTTGTTGTGGTACCTCAGACCATTCAATTCCCCTTTTCTAATTTCTTTCTCAATTACCTTTTCAAAGTTTCTTAATTGTGGGTGTAAGGGTGGGTTGTAGGTGGACCTGCGTTTCAGCTTTGAACTAGTGGCTTGTATAATGTCAGGAAGGAGAAGTTTTAAGTTAATGTTCCTTAAAAATATTTTTATCTCTAACAAAGATTTAGCCAAATCACCTTTGGTTGAGGGAATAAATTTAAGGCTCTTAGAAAAAAGATTAAAATGTCCTTTTTCCAGAATTAATGAGCTGAAATTATATATATGGAAGTTATTATATGTCCATTTGTTCTCAACATGGGTAATCTCAACACATTTAGGGGGGGTGGGTGTCGAAGGGGGTAAATTAAAATTAATTAATATATCCCCCCCTCCCCCCCCCTCCAAGGAAAATTTCCTTCTCTTTCCCCGTATTTGTTAAAAATTCTTTCGGATCTCCTCAGAGGTGGGAACTCTTCCTCACAAAAAGGTATTACTTCTTGTGGATCAAGATTTTCTGCAAATTCAACCATGTCCTTGTCATGGTTTTTATGATAAATTTCCCTCTGCCTCCTCCGGGGTGGGGGGTTAGGATAACTTGTGTTATGCTTATATTCATCCAAGTCACGTTCCATTTTTTTAACTTTCCTTTGGACTAACTCATCCATGTTCTTATCTATTTCAGTTCTAATATTAAAATATTTAACCTTTTCTTCCTCAATGGAAAAAATCAAATCATTGGTAATGACTCTAACACTTCTATTTTCTGATAAATGTCTTCCTGAATTCTTATATTCTCTTTTACCATAAGTTTCAACATTTCAATACCACATTTGTTAAAAATGTCTAAAAGTTCTAAATGAAATTTTGAACCTGGGATAACATTATTAGGATATTTATAGATGCGTAAACCTTTAGGTACTATTTCTTTAGAGATACATTCATTTAAATATGTGTTTTCCACATTCAACACTCTATGTTTGTTCATAAGTTTATACAGATTATTTAAATTGTCCTTGTATGTAAGGTCGTTGGTGCGCACAAAGTTATTTTTTGAGTTATCTTTAAATGCATATTGGCGACATAGCCAAGCATTTAAGTCTTTAATAGGAGTAACAGTACCTTTTTGTTTGCCAGTAGAATGTGGTCGAGTGTCGCGCTTCTCCTTAGCCATAGCAGAACTAGTTTCACCTCGTGTAAAGTCCTTTAAGGCAACTGGGGTCTCTGCTGGGTTAAAACTACTCCCCGCTTGTTCATCTTGGCAGCCGGCGTCTCTTCTGGCACCCATAAGCTCCAAATCCTTTACTTCGTTGGGTTTTCCATTCAGTAAGGTCGACCCTTCGGTCCTAGAGGGGATATTTCCAGCGTTCTTTTCTTGTGAAGAAAGAATCGAAGAAGCTACTGGCATAAGGAGTTTGATCAGCTCAGTGAGCTGCCCAATCAATTTGCACGTTAAACCTAGGTCCTCCTGCTGCAAACTAGCAGGAACTTCCTGATTCTCCATCGAGCACCAGATTACCACGAAACCAAGTCAAAGCTGCAGGAAAAAAACAGTAACCAAAACAAGGACGATGAATCAGGAACCAAGTTTGAAGTTTGAACCAGGATTTAATTGAGTCAAAGCACTCGAATCACATAAAAAACGTAGCACCAAACATAAACTCCACCACACATTAACGCTTTTCAAAAACACTGCGTTTTCGTCTCAAACAGCTGGACTTCATCAGATGAATCTATTACATCAAATTATTCCCCTTTTATATATATCTCAATGAATTAATTAATCAATTTATACATTTAAAATTTTTTTTTAAAAAGATATACTCCATTTTAATTTTGTATATGTATAAGTCAATCACCTATTTCTCAATGTGTTAAAATACATGAAGCAATAAAATAAAAAGGTTATTTAAAACTGTGTGTGATCTGATTACATTACATTAACTTGGTTTAAAAGTTTATGTAGTTGATGTTTAAGTTAAGAAGTATATGGTAGTAATTAGGTTATGGTATTTTTCAAAAAAAGCCATTTTTATTTTACTTTTAGAATGGGAGATTTCTTATCCTTGGATTGTTTTTTATTTAGTTGCAACAAAATGAAATGGCCACTAGATGGCATTATAGGACAAGTGATATAGTTGTTAAATAATACAATCTTTTCTGATACTTATTAACTTTTTAAATATTCATATATAATTTTGAGATGTAATCAGATCACACACAGTTTTAAATAACCTTTTTATTTTATTGCTTCATGTATTTTAACAAACTGAGAAATAGGTGATTGATTTATACATATACGAAATTAAAATGGAATATATCTTTTTAAAAATTTTTTTTAAATGTATAAATTGATTAATTAATTCATTGAGATATATATAAAAGGTGAATAATTTGATGTAATAGATTCATCTGATGAAGTCCAGCTGTTTGAGACGAAAACGCAGTGTTTTTGAAAAGCGTTAATGTGTGGTGGAGTTTATGTTTGGTGCTACGTTTTTTATGTGATTCGAGTGCTTTGACTCAATTAAATCCTGGTTCAAACTTCAAACTTGGTTCCTGATTCATCGTCCATTCATAAAGAAGCCAATCAATTTTAGAGTAGGCCATGTGCAACTCATTTCGTGATACTCTAATGTATGAATTAGTATCATTTAATAAACAAGACATTCTATTGGAATAGTCGATGGACGTCATAATGACAACCCCTCCACTCTTGTCCGGTTTCATGACCCTAAAATGGTTAGAGGATGTCAATTCTTGTAAACAAAAACGTTCACCTGTAGCCACGTTATCAGATTGATGATCACTCAATTTACTCAACCTTCTAATCTGTAATTCACACACAGACTCGAAAATATGTATGCAAGGATGAGCTGGGGGGATAAAAGTACTTTTCCTTTTAGGCCCTAAAACATGTTCTTTCAACAAATGATTCTTGAAAAAATACATTTGCAAATTTAATTGTCTAGTGTACATCCTAAGATTGACTAAAAGTTTGGCCACCTCATTTCTAAACTTAGGCACATAAGTAAATCCTTTCTCACACAAGGACAGATATAGTCATCAGTCAGCTCCAAATTGGTAAAGTTGTATAAACATACATTGTTAACCTTAACAAGATTACAAGACAATTCAGTTTCCAAATTGAAATTGAAATTCCCACTTAAATCATTGTCTAATAAAAAATTAGGTGTTGAATTCAAATTCAAAGTATTGCTGTCACCAGAACCGGAAATAAAAGTTTGTACCTGTAATAAGGGTGACACAAAGTTCAACCACCTCGTTAGAGTCCAAAACACATTGTGAAGGTTCATGTAGTGTAACTATATCATCATGCAGTAAAATATCAGACCTGATAAAACTAGTGTCCCACTGTAAAGGAGAACCCATGCAACACTCATCGGAGCAGTTGTTTTCTACAGTGGTCTGTGAGGTAACAAAGGCCACTATCTCCTGTTGTTGTAAGGTCTCTGCGGTGCTCCTCTCCATGACGGTGCCCCCTGAAAACATTGGTTGCGCTCCCGAATGCGTTCGGAGCGCCTCAAAAGAGGAGGGTCTAAAAAATTGTCATTCCCGTCAAACAAATCAGTTTCTATCTCAAAGTCGTTAATGGCATCTCCACTAAATGGCAGTTCTTGAACAGAGTGGTTGTCGCCTTGAAGAGATGCACGCAAAAGACCATCTCTACTCGAGCCATTAAAGTTGTTGACTCTCTCAAATTCTCTGAAATGGGAATAAGCCTTTTGGTTAGCATAATCATAAGTGTCTCTTTTGAGTTTCAGGGACTTCAGATCTAACCCCTTACTCACAAAATTATCAATTTTGTGTAAAATATTGTCATATTGTTGCTTATTAAATTCAAAAAGCAGATCTTTAGTGATGTTGTCATTAATCTGCCCCAATTCAGATTTTAAAAGTTCTGATCTTTGATTATTATTGCAAATTATAATACGCATAAGCTCCAAGCCCGTTCGATCAAAAAAGTCAAGAAGTTCTTTAAATCTGTCGGAACCAGCAACAAAACCCATTGGAAGCTTAAACATTCTTAGGCCCTTCGGCACTTGTTTAAGCATAATCGAGTTTTCCAAAAAAGCATTGTCCATTTGTAATGATTTGAACTTTTTGAGTTTAAGTTCAAAATTAGCCAGCTGGGTTTTAATAGTGCCTGGTCCTACAGCACGTCTAACGTCGAAATTCCAATCAGTGAGTAAAGGGTTTAGAAAAGCATAAAGTCTGTTGGTAAAATTATTAGGGTTAATCACTGGTGAATTAGATACATTAGAAGTACTGTTGTTATCCACATTAGTGGAACTCGTATTCCCAGCGTTGTTAAAAACCACGCAGTTCACTAGTTGCGGGCAGAGTGTGCAGTGTATAGAGTTCAGCTTGCGACTCAGTAAGTACAGGGTCTTGTGTTCTAAAATCAGGCACAGGAACATTGACATTCATACCCTTTTCTCTGAATAAATTGATGAGTTGTGTAGTTATTTGGAAATACTGTGACATCAGCTGCTCCATAAAGCCAGTTGAACGACAAGCACGAAACTAAAGGAACCGCCGGCAAGAAGACAAAAAGAACCACTCAATAATAAAAACTAGTAAAGTAAACCAAATGCAGCTCCCAAGAAACAGCAAGCCGGAAAACCAGCAGTGTAGTTGGACAGCAAAGACGTTTAAATAATCCAGTAAAATACATGAAAAGCGTTAAAACAGTTATGTTGGTTTTCCAGCTTGCTGTTTCTTGGGAGCTGCATTTGGTTTACTTTACTATTTTTTTATTATTTAGTTTTTATTATTGAGTGGTTCTTTTTGTCTTACTGCGGTGGTGGTGCTGCAGTAGTGTTGTCGCCTCACAGTAAGACTTTGCCCTGTTCGATTCTCAGCTAGAGCGTCTTCTGTGTGGAGATATACGTGAATGGGCGTACCTTCGTTGTAGGTAGTGCATCAGGGCCGGCAACTCGGCACGTAAAAATCTACTGCCAATCATTAGCGGACCGGAGTTCCGCTGTGGCTACCCCTAACCGGGAAAAGCCAAAAGACACAAACACAAACATATGAGAAAAAGATTACAAATACGAGGCAAAAATCTGGACACTTGAGAGGTATGCTTGAAGATGTTAATAACAGTCTAATGGCATTAATGCCTTTTTTTCTGTAAACAGTTTTAGGCCTCTGAATAATTTTCTTTTTTTCAATCTTGGTTGGCTCTGTTTTACAGGAGTGCTTTCTTTTTGACTTATCCAACATTTTCAGTCATTTTTCAGTTAAATATGCTTTTCTGACAACTTAATCTAGTAGCTTGTTCGAATGTAGCACAGCTGTCACAGTCTTCAACATTGTATTCCGAACTTAAGCCAAAAAAAAAATGTGCGCAGAAGTCTTTCAGTGTCTAACCACTTGAAGGTCTGGCAGTTGGTTCAGAGGGTTAAGGCTGAGAGTTGTAGTTCATGTGGTACAAGGTTTAATTTTAGGTCTTCATTTGCCTACTGTGAGACCCTGAGTAAGTCAATTAACCAGATACTGCTTTCCAGGTTGCCACTGAAAAGGGACTGTGTATCCAAGCAAGCTTACTTGGTTAACAAATCGGTATTATAGCTATTAATGTCCAAAATTTATAAATGTGAGTCCCTGAAGAGCAAAGTGGAATGTGAGAAAGTGAAAGATTTGAATACCAAGTCAGAGACTGCTGTATCTTAAACTAGTTCCCTTTCTCTGAGGCACAGTGATCTCACAATTATACGAGTTGTAGGGGTATGGGAGTGCAGGAAGACTTGCTCCCCCTGCAAAACAGGATTTAAAAGAAGAGTGAATGTTTCAACATGTACTGCTCTCCTTTGAGTCATTTTTTTTGTAATTTTTTGACTCTCAATTTCTATAATGACCCCTTTTGGTGATATCTGCCATTCTGATGGCATATCTTAGTCTTCTGATGGCATCTTGAATATGTCTGACTGCAATGAAAAAAACAACTAAACTGTTAAAAAGCAAGCCACTACACTGCATAGAGACAGAGAGAGACAGAGAACAACGATGAATATATATGTAACTTTCATTGCTAACTTCTTCAGTGCTGGTTGCTTGCAGGGAAGCTATTCAGGACTTGGAAAAATGCAGTGAGAATACAGTATCCAGAAGTTAAGTAGACTTCAAATATTGTAATTTACTGTTATACTGACCATCACAGAAGATGATACATTTATACATATAAATATACGGTTGCCTGACTTACAGAAAACTATTGACAAGATGGATGACGGAGTGGCCATTCAGATATACAAGACTGGCAGGATGGTAATAAGCAAACTGCAGAAAATACCCTCACAGACCAAATGATAGGGTGAGTATATATTTGTCAATTCTGACTTGGAGGAGGACAGGGCTTTCTGAAGTGGTGGCAGTGATAGTCAAAAGTAGTGAAACAAACCTCCTGAGTGGCTGAAGGCAGGGTGGCCAGAAGTCGCAAGTTCAGTATTCTGTAAAACCAAAGTGCCAGAGGAGATTCACACCTCCTACAATGTGAAAGAGATATCTACAATGGAGACATTTTTAAGCAAGTACTGGATGCAGCAACCCCCCCCCTTGAGAAGTGACCACTGACAGCAGCATTTTACAAGGGACATTTTGACATATAAATGCAAAACAGAATCCAATTACCAAACCACTAAGAAATTTTTTATTTATTTTTTTTATTTAACATTTGTTGACCGGGAATGTCCGACTAGGTTCCACAGAGCCTGTTTTCAGCGGAGGCCCGGGGAGGAATGCTCCAGATGCATATCTTTCAGATATATAAGACTGGCAGGACGGTAATAAGCAAAGAGTGTAAAGGGTTCGGCTTAGCCACTGCAAGCCCCTCCCACCACCATGAAGGGAAAGAAACAACTCTTTGGGCTGCCTGATCTTAGGAACTCTCTTTAGGTCAAAGCTGCATATATATCATGTGAAGAACTTTTTCTTTTATGCTGTTGATCTCTGGAAAGAGCACAGTAACATAAATGGATTGTCTTAAGGAGAGTTGTGATGTCACTTTTGTGAGGAAATGCAGGTTAGTCCAAAGGGGCACCTGATCCTTATGAAAAACATAATTTGAATTCCTAGAAATACATGCATGAAGCTCCACCATACTTCAAGCAGAGCTGATACCTACTAATAAAATACAAACATCAGAGCAATAAAATACAAACTTCAGAGCCAATGAACCAGCAGGTGTGAAAGGAGGATGGGTAAACCTCTGGATCATGAAAAATTAGTTCCCATGGAGGATAGGGTAATTTGTGAAAAACAAACCTTCCCCACGAGCAACTGCTTAACAAGACACTACTGAAAATCATTTCTGTCCTGCACAAGGTCGTGATGTTCAGAAATGTGCAAGACTTTCACCATGACCATGGAAAAACTGACTCTCAAGTCATACAGATGTCTGAGGTAATGAAGTGGCACATAATACCTAGTAAATGAAACAGACAGCATCTTGTATTTACCTGAGAAGGTCCGGGTAACTACAAGGCTTTTGGATGGCTATAATCCCCTCAGAGATTCCTACTAGAAGAAACTGTGGAAGCAAGAGGGACTTAAAGGAGGAAAGCACAGTTGTGTACACTTACCATAAATGTAGATGTGAGTGTATTCACTGCTGTAGTCATCACATTTGGGTTATCCCTGCCAGGGGTAGCCCTCGGCCGGCCCGAATACCAGAGGCTTAGTATTTCTGCGCTGGTTGCTGTCATTTCAGGACTGATGTCAGGTCATCAGTAGTATAAAGTAAGGCAGCCAACGCCATTACATCCGTTTTTCTTGCTGTAACCTGTCAGGAGCCACCAAGTAGGAGCCAGGTTCTGGTGGAAGAATCCCACTAGTAGAAAGTAAATAGCAATATGTCCCTTGTAAGGAAAGAGAAGAAAGGGGGATGGAAGGAGGGAAACCAGGACTGCAACAGTGAATACACTCGAACATCTACATTTATGGTAAGTGTGCACAACTGTACTATGTTCTTCGTGTTTTACTGTTGCAGTCATCACATTTGGGTTGATTCCCAAAGCTGAGGAAATGGGTGGAGGCAGCCAAGGAAACTAGGGGATGGCTAGCATGCCCTGCAAGACTGCAGAGGCAAACCCTGCCCTGGATTTGGAGAAGAGAGGCAGGTGGTAATATTTGGTAAAAGTGTGAACAGATGCCCAGGTGGCAGCCTCCAAGATGTCCCTGGTGGGGACTCCACTGAGGAAAGCTGCAGAGGTGGAGGCTGCTCTGGTGGAGTGAGTCCTGACCCCCTTGGGAGAGACTTTCCATGTTGTTTGTAGCAGAAATGGATGCAGTGTGCTATCCATTTGGAAATGGTTTGTTTGGAGATGGCTTTGGCTTCTACCCCTGTAGCAAAGCTAACCAGCAATCGATCAGACTTTCTGAAGGATTTAGTCCTGTCTAGATAGAATCAGAGCTGTCTATGCACATCTAGAGAGTGCAGGATCCTTTCCCCCTTGTTCTGGGGATTAAGAAAAAAGGTGGGCAAATTAATGGATTGGTTGAGAGCCACACTGGACACCACCTTGGGTATGAAAGATGGGTTATTTCTGAGGGATACCCTGTCAGCATGGAAGATGATGAAGGGTTCCACAGCCATGAGCGCTTGCAGCTCAGAGACTCTTTTGGCTGAAGTGATGGTCAGAAGGAAAGCGGTCTTCCAGGAGAGAAATTTTAGCTCTGTAGAAGAAGCTAGGTCGAAAAGTGGCAGGGTGAGCTTTTCCAACACAAAGTTAAGGTCCCAAGCTGGGATTGGTGCTCTTCTGGGTGGCCTCAAGTTGCTAGTCCCTCTTAGGAACTGTTTGATCAAAGGGTGTGAGAAAAGGGGCTGCTCAGTGGGGAAATAAGCAGAGACAGCAGAGGCATGAATTCTTACAGAGGAGAAAGAGGCCACCGTGTAGTAGGTCAGCTAAGTAATCCAGGATGACTGGGAGGGAGGGCTGTGCCGTACTGGCTCCCTTAGCCTGGATCCAGGTGCAGAACCCTTTCCATTTATCAGCATATGACTTTCTAGTGCTAGGCGTCTGGCCTCACGTATAACATCTAGAACCTGTTTACTGAGGTTGGCAGATTCATCCAGGGTTGCGGAATATGCCAAGCTGCCAAATTGAGTATCTGCTACTGGGGAAGCAAGAATTCCTCTTCCCTCTGGGTCAGGAGGTTTGGAATCTGAGGAAGATGCCATGGTGACAGGGGGACAGGCTGTGCAGCAAGGGGTGCCAGTGCTGGCAAGGCCAGTCTGGAGCTATAAGAACTGTCCTTGTTTTTTTCTTCTTTATTTTGAGCAGTACCCTAGGGATGAGAGGTAGTGAAGAAAGGCACAGATCGATAGATTGACCCAGGGGAAGGACAGGGCATCTACTTTCCAAGCCATGCAGTGATGCTCCCTGGTGCAAAATTTGCTGAGCTGATGGTTGGTGTGGGAGGCAAAGAGGTCAACCTTCTGGGTGCCCCATTTCTGAGTTATTTGAGTGAAGGTTCTTCAGTTGAACCGCCACTCCTGTGGGTCCAGAAGATTTCTGCTTAATAGGTCTGCCAAAGAGTTGAGAGAGCCTGGTAGGAATTGTGCTAACAGATGCAGCTGCATGTCAGATGCTGTGTGCCAAAGGGTCATGGCCAGCCTGCATAGAGGGTAGGAGCGAGTCCCTCCCTGCTTGTTGAAATACCACATCACAGTGGTTTTGTCTGTTTTGATCAGGAAAGCCCCTGGGTTGAGAAGGGGCTTGAAAGCTATCAAGGCGTGCTGGACAGCAATCATCTCTTTTTGGTTGATGTGCAGAGGTATTTGCTGCGGGTTCAATTGGCCCTGTATGTACCTGCCGTCCAGGTGTGCACCCCAAGCATAGTCTGATGCATCTGTGGTGAGGGTCAGGGCGGTGGGGGGTGGTGAGAATGGTAGTCCCTTCTTGTGGGAGCATGCTGTTGCCCACCAAAGAAATCTTTTCTGAGGCAAGGAAATATAGGTATAAGAGTCTCCAGGTCTTGAGAGTGTTGACACCAAAGGCTTTTTAGGTACCAATGAGGTTTCCTCATATGCAGTCTGGCATATGGAATGAGTAGTATGCAAGATGCCATGAACCCCAGAGCATGCAGGATGTTCCTTGCAGATAACTGGGGTCTGGTGGCTAGTTGAGAGAAGTAGGCTGTCAGGAAAATCAGAGCAAGCATAGCAGCTGCTGGAGGGTGAGGATTTTGAATTTTGGGATCACAAGGAAGGTGTTTAGAATGGATAGATCGAGGATGGGGTGCCAGGTTTCCTCTTTTATGGGCACCAGAAAAAGTCAGGAGTAGAAACCTTGGCCCATCTGTTATGCAGGAACGTACTCTACTGCCCTCATAGAAAGCTGGGAAAGGATTTGCTTTTGAGCCTCTGCCCATTAGTTTGGAGGTAGATCTGGGAACCCTTTTGGGGTTGGAAGGGTGTGGAAGGAAAATTTGTATCTCTGAGACACTATGTTGAGAAGCTAGTGGTCTTTGGTAATGGTGGCCCAGGTGCTTGTGTGAAAGGAGAGTTTTCCTCCTTGGGATAAGTGAAGGTGGGCAGAGGGTGGGGGAGGTGAGTCATTGTGAGTTCTTACCATAAGGGGGTGGCTCAGAACTCCCTGGTTTTGAAGTGGAGGTAGTCCACTACTTAGACCTCTGCATTCCCTGTGGCTGCTGCCTGGGGGGGGGGGGTCTGGTTGCCCGGGGCCTGGGCTGGACTGGCTTAGTGGGAGCAGGAAAGGACCAGTGCTTGGTGGGACAATGCCTGCTGAACCTAGGTGGCTGGTCCTGTAAGAAATCCTTAACTGTCTGCATAGATTTTGCTTTTTCTTCCATCTTTTTAAGACCTCTTCTGCCTTAGTACCAAATAACTTGTCTTTGTGCAAGGGGGCATCCAGCAATTTAGATTTGACATGGTCTGGCAAATGCTGTTCCTTAAGCTATGCATGCCTTCTAATGACAGATCTAGTGACTGCTGCCCTGCAAAAAGCTTCTAGGGCGTCAAAGCCACAGTGCAAGGCACGTTTAGTTACTTGACTTTCAGAATGCATTAACTCTTGTAACGCTTTAGATTCTGCACAAGCAGGAAAGGAAGACATTTTTTGTTTGAATAGTTCCAGGGTATGTTGCTGAAATTTTAGCATATGGAACGGACAATTTAGTGCTCTGGTAGCAAGAGTAGCTGAGGTGTATACTTTTTTACCCCATCTGTCTAGTGCTCGGGAATCCCTATCTGAGGGGGTGGGATTCTTAGAAGAGGTTGCTTTAATCCCTTTAGGCCTTTGAGAAATTACCTCAGGGTCAGCAGTAGGATTTTTAAAAAGAAATTTGTGAGAGTCAGGGACTCTATAGTACCTGTATGGTTTTCTGGGTGCAGGAGGGAGTGTGTCAGGAGTCAAGCTGGATTCCAGGAAAACATCCTCCACAACATCCAGGACTGTGGGGATGGCCAAGGGTCTGTGCTGTGGAAGATCTAAAAATTCCCCAAATCTCTTTTTATACTGAGGGTAGTCTCGACTCTCCCATTGGAAATGCTCCCTTAAGGTATGAAGGTTTTCCCCAAAATAAAAATTCTCTGGGGGAGAGGCTAAAGGGATGGAATCCTCTGCATCTGAATCCTCATAAGTAGAGAGGGGCTGCATTGTCTTCATATTCAGATACATCAGAGTCATCTGACTCTTGTTACGACAAAACTACAGGGGACAGATCTCTTTTTCTTTTGGAGGGGGTAGCTTGGCTTCCCCTGATCAACATGATAAGGTATTCCACCATTTTAAGCACTTGAGACTGAGGCAAGGAAGCAGGTGTCCGAGATTGGGTCGTCGGTTTCTTGGGTGTGGTGCGTACCCTGGGCCTAAGAAACTCTTGTAGTTTTCGAAAGAACAGTAGTCGCAAAAGAAGGAGTTGGTTTGTGTCGAGAATCGGTATATCGAAGGACTTTCTCAGAAGACGGTGCCTGCTCAGCGGCTCCGGACCCCTCCAAGGTAGAGACGACTGCATGATCCTTAGTCGAAGAAGAGTTTTATGGCATACTGGACTCCGAAAGGGTCTCAGTAGCGGCTTGCAAATCCACAGAAGTAGGCATCAGGGGCTGCAAAAGTGCCTCACTGAGGACCGTAAAGCTGACGACTATCTTAACGGAAGCGTCGTCGGCAGGTTTGGACCCATGTGGTCTGTCTCTGTCTTTATCTTTACGTTTTCTTCAGAAGATCTGCTGTCGGATGGCTTACCGAAGCCATATTGGAATTCGAAGACTGTAAACGAAAATATCTAGGTACAATAAGGGCCCGAAGATGGATAGTTCTGGCGTTGAACAAAGCACAGAAGCAACAACGGGGGATGTCGTGGACTGGGCCTAAACAAGTGACGCAGTAAGAATGAAAGTCTCAGTGAGATATTTGCTTTCCACAGGCGAGACGATTAACTTTTTCTGACATCGGTTAGTGGAAGAAAAAAGGATCCCCAACAGGGTAATTAGCTTTGGAAGACTTCAACTTCAATTCGGTAGATGAAACTCGGGTATCAGCTGACCGCCACTCATGCGAACTGCTTCTGGCTCCAAGACAAGAAAGACTGATGTAATGGTGTCAGCTGCCTTACTTTATACTATTGACGACCTGACGTCAGTCCTGAAGCGACAGCAACTGACACAGAAATACTAAGCCTCTGGTATTTGGACCGGCCAAGGACTACCCTGGCAGGGATAACCCAACTGTGATGATTGCAACAGTGAAACATCCAGAACATGACATGGAGCCATCAGTCTTCCCCAGCAGAACATGAGTCTTGGCTTGTACTGGTATAGCTTCATACATTGATAGGAAACAGATATCCTAGAACCACAGAAATTTGGATAAAATAAGGCAGTGAGGATGAGATATAGTCTTTCTTCTCTGATTTCTATGATAGGATAATGAATCAGAGCGTGAGAAAGGCATAAAGATGTCTTCAGTGTCAGGAAAAAGACAACATACCCACCCTCAACCTTCCTAATCTGCTAAATCCAGCAAATGAGGGGAAGGACTACATTCCCTCAAGTGGTAATCAGCTTAATATCTGCATGCCTCAATCCTGAAAGGCAATACTAAGAGAGGATTCCTGAATCCTTAGTTCCAAAACAGGATTGGAGTTGCGGCTCAGTGAAATTACAAACAGGTTACATCCTTAGAAATGTAAACTGCTACAAAGATGTTGTCCTTGCCTTCTTTCTACTACCAAGCATGAATCACGCATTTGCAATGAGGTTACAAGCATGTTGTCCACTCTGTTTGCTCATATACCACATACCCCACAACCGGATGGATGTCCAACCAGAACAGGAAAGGACCTAGTCTCAGGTCTTCCTATGTTCACGCTGCATGAAGAAATGACTGACATGAAAATGTGTACAGCCTTGCTGTGATAAAGGCAATATGTGTGAAGTACAGAAAGGGTTTTTCTCAGTTCTATCAGACCTAAACAGCCTACAACCATGGGTGCATGCCAGCCAAGGACACAAACCAGGGGATTCCCTCAATGCAGTTACCAAGGACCAGTCATTCAGCTAGGGGTACGCATGAAGTCTTTCTCCTGAAAGGTCTATGCCACCAACATTGTAAACATTGAAGGTACAACTCACAGACTAAACGGCACCACTCAAATGAAAATGGTGCTCATTTGTAACAGACCAAGCAGCTCTCTCTCTGCAGAACCCAGGCACCTCAATGTCAGTAGAGATCCACTATGTCCAGTGAAACCATCCAAGTGACCACCCCCCACCAAGACAGTCACTATAAGAAATTTATCGCTGAGGTTTGAGATGTGAGATATCTCCCTTTTCCTTTTGAGCCAACAACAAATGAGAGTAAAACCCCTTGGCTGCTTGAGAAGTGGAGTCTGGGCCTATCTTTAGCGCTCCTTGAAGACAGCTGTGGTCTTCTCTTGGTGAGAGGTCTTCACCTAATACCCATAAACAATGTCAAGATCCCAATGGCCCTTTGTAATGGCCCTCCAAGATGGGGTAAAAGCTGAAGAACCAGACACTCACAGACAGCCCTGGACAAAAGTAAGGGCATACAGATGCTGGGACAGTGGAGTTATCCTCCAGTATGGCAGGGGGTGACAGGCCTGGTGGCTCTACAATGGAAAAGTAGCATCTTTCGGACCAAACTTTATAAATGGGATGACCCTTGCTCACAGAAAATTCAGATGTCGTGGTGATGGGTATCAAGGGGGTGCTATAGGGAAAGAAAGATCCTTATTAATCTCAGAGATAAGTATGTCTGGATCCCTGGATTCCTTTTATAGAGCACAAATAGAGAAGAAAAACTCTACCTCCGTCAGAGCTCCGGAATGGGAGGACTTGCATTTACCTTATGTGCATTGAATCAAGTGAGTAAGGGCAAGCACTGGTTATGGAAAGGTCTATGCAAGACTTAATGTTGGCATCAAACCATGATTCCCCAAGGATATGCTCCTGTACATGAAAGGACAAATCCCATCAGATAATCAGTTGGTGAATACCCAGTGTTTTGGCCTGTCCCACAAACCCTGCTGGGATGCACAATCCAGCCAGTGAACCACATCAGACTTAGGGATGGGGCCTGAAAAAATGTTTTCTCTCCCAAATATGACCAGTGAATGTATGCCAGGAGATTTAAGGAACTACTCTATGGGTGTAGAACAAGTAAAAACTTGCTTTGTTTTCCTGACCATGGGGGAAGCAGTTTGAACGTCATAGAATGTAGCCGCCAAAGTTGCTTCTGGGATGCACAACTCTTGCAGGATCTGTATCTGCAGAAAGGCACAAATGTTACCCTCCCTACTCAAAAGGCAGCTGACACAACATACAAACACCATTTTGACTATGAATTTACTTGGAGAAGGATGTGACAAATGGATAGGACATGAAGGAGGTGGCATGATGATAATACCCCCCCCCCCCACAGTAAACATGGTAGGTACTTGCAATTAATTGCCAGAGAAGGAGGTAAAAGCCAAGACAGCTGTGACCTTTGAAAGAGTCTGATTTTCAGAGGGATAAGATAAAGAAGGGCGGGACAGCTACCTTAGACTACTTACAGCACCTGAGCAGACTACACCAGTTTGTAATGTGTTGCATTGGAGCAGAAAGTTGCTCATTGTAGAAATCCACAACAGGTGTCAAAATGCATCAACTTTTATTTCACAGCTAAAATAGGGAAACGTCATCTCACAGATATACTACAGAAAGAGAGACAGTTACAGTGGTCAGTGACACTTGTCATTCTTAGTTATCAGCCCTATAGGCTATAGTAAAACCTCCCAACATTCTGTGAAAAGGACCATGTAACTACAGACAGTGACAAATGTACAGAGAATGATATTTTGGCTGCAAAATGGATTGAGCAGTCAAAGTAAGATAAAACAATGCATGGAATCTTTCAGTTCTGGAACAGGGAGCACCAAATCTAACAAGACAGGGACAAGGAGGATAAAAGAACATGGATGCTGATACCAGAAGTCAGGAGGGTTAGGAACTTCTAGCTAAGGCATGCAGGTCCAGCTATGGCTGAGATTAGAGCTCAAAATTTTGCAGAATTACCTTAAACACTGTCTTGAATCTGCAAAGGACAACTATTCAGCAATACAAATGTTTATGCATGCAATATTTTATGTGGCAATTTTTTTTAAGTGCATTACAGCTGCAATATTCTAATTAGTACAGATTGCACTACTGAAGCTAAGAAACACAGGAGTCCATCCAAAAGACAGTGACAAGCAAATATTCAACAGCTGAATTCCCTCCTGTGTTCAAAATTAGTACCGAGTTTTCCAGGCTGCCAGTATGTTGGTTCCACTGGATCTGACAAATCCACTGAGTGTAACCTATGCAGAACATGGATTTCAGGAATGTTGTTACTACTGATACTGTGACACCCAGAACTTCTGAGGTTCTGTCTGGTAAACAATCTAATGGAATCTCAAAGTCATTTCAAGCTGAAGAAAACTCTGACCAGGGACAATAAATCTTAGCTGGGATGAAAAAACGAACCCAGCACTACAACAGATCACCTTGTCACCTCATTAATTTTTACCAACTTGCTATCTTTTCACCACTCAAGAGAGACTTTGCTCAAGTGTTCCAACACCTAACTACCTGTTGTATTCTTTTGGAGTCTGTGGTTTTCATCCAGGTCACTGTATTATTTCAGATTTACCAAAAGAAAATGAAACAACCACTCAGATGTTCTAGACTGTCATGCTTCCTATGGTCTAAGAGATAGTACTTCACTAATTCTCTACCTATTCAAGTAACAAAACCCAGACTGTTCGATATGCTCACTGTTTCACTAATCTTTTCCATTTTGTCAGGTGCCCCTCCAAAATCTAGTCTTGTCCTCTTCCCTTCACTGATTTTGTGGATGACATGGTCAAGAATGGTAGGCCTGCCAGCTTAATTCAGTATGCTGATAAATCTGTTATTTTCTTTTGCTCCTTCTCAAACTACTGAAATAAGTACTGGGCCCCAAAGTAGTTTTGACAAAATTACTGAATGCATCTAAAACCAAAATAATAGTCCCCTCTCTCAGCATTAGAGCTACTCTTAAAACTCTCTACTGACAAATACATATGAAGAACAGTCCTAGTTCTGGAAGATGTTTCTCATTTTAAACTTTGTCACCCTGCACCAGCATTTGACGTTTTGTGCGGCGCGTATTGATAACACTACTCAAAGTCAACCAAAAACTTGCTATTGTTTCCTATAAACACAGTATTTCTGACTGACCTAGCTAGAATATTACTTGGGAAATCACTTCACTACCTAGCTTGTCCCTATGGATCCTGTCTCTTAGCATACCCGTTTTCTTCTCAGCTCTTCACTTTTGGGATATGTTATAAAAAAGTATAGCCGTTTGACTTGGGTAATGTTCCCAATCTCATCGTTGCTCTCATTAATGTCTCTACATTGGTTAGAACTTTCCCACTCTATTCATAGGTTTCAATTAAAGCTTGTTTAATCTATTCTGCATCAATCTAACAAATGCCTCACTACTGTCCTTTTAATAGGCTTGTATACTTCTTCACATCAAGTAGTTCATTTGGATCTTCTCATGCATCTTTTTCATGCACATGAAATCACTCTGGCACACCGGTGTCTTTAAATTTGGATCAACCTTCCTCTGCATTTCCACATCACATCATAGGGTACAATTTTGGATATCCTCTTTCACACACTATCACTAACTCATTCTGTAGCAGTAATCATTGCATCATACAACTTACAACTCTGACTACTGGCATGTCTCCTGTACAATTCTCTGAATGTCTTGTTCAGTTTTCTTGCATCCTTGTGTGTGTATATATATATATATATATATATATATATATATATATATATATATATATATATATCATTATTTTAACGAGAAAAATCAACTATATTTTAAAGTATTTGAATGAAGTATGTTTATAAATGCTGAATAAGACTGTAGGTTGTCATTATTTCTAATTGCTGAATACTATTTCAGTTAAAGGATTACTTTGTAACACATTACTTGCATACATGTTCAACACAATGCATTTTTTCTGGAAGTGCAATGAACATGGAGTTGCCCCAGTTGCGCAGGTATAACTTCCCAGTTAATATAAACAAAGGTAGGTACAGGGCAGACTCTGGATAAAACTGTCCTTGGCTGGATAGGGGCAGGATCAGCCAATACGGGACGCACAAAACAGTATTGGTATCTGTCTAGCTATCAGATCAGTAGATTTTTGAGAAAGACTTGTTAAATGTACTTAAACAGTGAAATACCCTTGAGATAAACCACTTATTGAACTCATTCCAAAGTCCTTTTGTAATAAGAATCCTTGCATGAATTGAACAGCCGCATTTACTCTTATGCAATTCAAAACTACAGAAGTAGCAAATAATTCAAACTGCAATGCCTGAAACTAAAAACCACTCCCCGTTAATATGAATATGAGGAAAAAAGCAACATCCAAAGTAAATCACAATTATGAAGTTGTCTGTCCTGCATGCACACAATCTTGACCTCTTTATTTGGGGCAAGAAAGTCCTGAACTGACTTTCAGAACACTGAACTGTACAGAGATGCTACAAATCTTTTAGAGCCACAGAAAGCCTGAGGTCAGCTCATAGGATGGGGGGTTGGTGGCAGAAAATGTAATGACTAAAACCCTAGGCTTCCAGCTCCAGATTCCCTTCTTACTGGTGTCTGACTATGTTTCTTGCCAAAGTATGGGAAGACTTTACTGAATTTATTAATTTAACTGGGAAAGTGAACTGGTTATCTATGACCCTTTTCAAGTATGACCTGGGCCACAGGGCCACAAGGGTAAATGCAATATGTATGGACACTTTTAGAGGAGACCATAAACAGCACATTTTGAGAGATGGGAGGAAACTAGTGTACCCACAGAATCCCACAAAAACAAAGGGAAGAACAAACAAACGCTACATAGACAGGGACTGAACCTCAAATCCTGAAGATGTGAGGCAGGGATCTAAACCACTGAGCCATCATATGCTGCCTTAAAGGTGAATATGCTGGCTATCGAGCCACTGATACTGCTAATAACACTGCGCCTAGCTGTAATTTAAACCCTAATCAGTTAGGTGGATAAGAAAATCCGTCCTTGATATGACAGCTATCTAATAATGAGAAAAGAAAAAGACTCTCGTTCACTTCCTTTCAGAATCTAGAACATGATTTTTCACACCATCAAAATGATGGCTGAGAGGCTACAGCCACAGGATCAGAAGATTTCTAAAGGGGACACTTCTTTGCTTTGCACTGAGGCTGCTTATGTTGTTGTTCTAAACAGTTGTTAAAACTTACATCAAATGCTCGATCAACATTCCCTGCATGATACTCATCAAAAAATGTGATAAGGTCCAGTAGCAGGTAGAACGTAGAGTCGATGGATTTTTCCACACTTATCCCCTGACTTCTGTATCTAAAAACAGAAGAAAAGATTAAGTAATTTTAAATAACAATTAACTATGGTGTTCTTTGCATATCTTATAAGATCACTTCTACTTATAACTGTTTTATTCTCTACAGTCAAACTTCCATATCAAAAATGATGTGTCCACTTACAAAATATGTGAACCAAATAGTTAACTTTCACATCTGATTAGCAAAACTAAAACAAAATGCTAATTTTAATTAAATAACGTTTGCTATTAGTGGGAGAAGGATGTTGAAGAATACTCCTCCATGTAGCTAATGGAGCTAAGTTTTAACATTCCTCACCTACTCCATCACCAATACCATAAATTTACTCTGATGCTGTAAAGAAGTAACAAGTTAAGAAGTACTATGTAATATTACTGTCACGGAGGCCACAATGAAAATAATACAGTTCAAAAGGAGGTAAACTAACAGACTTAGAATGTGCCAACTGCTAGGCTAAAAGCAGGTTCATGTGTCCAGTGTAATGTGACTGAAGTCCAACAGAGTAAAAGAAAACAATGGCAATACCTCAAGACTCCCCACAACTGCTTAACATTTTGGTCTCCCAGTTTCTTTGAAAGGGATGTTCCTCACAGACCAGATTTATGGACATGTCCTGGCACAACAGTACATAAGAAAATATAATACATGCACATACCGTTCAGCTATAGACAACGCCATGTTTCTGAGCCTCTCCTTGTTGGACTGAGGAGCATTAACCTGTGAAACGACTGGACACAACAATCTATTCATCAGCTCCAGTACCTTGTCCGAATTCTGCAATGCACAAGAAAAATAAGTATGTCACTCTTTGTAGCATTAAATTAAAAAAAGTTATGTACTTACCATAATGTTCCACGTGTGTGTTGTCCATCTCGCCTTCATTATGTACTGGTTGGGTTCGGAACTGATCACTTCTGACTCGGCCTACACAAAAGCTCGAGGACTTCCACCAGCAAGTGGCTGTAGCCCTATCCCATCATGCTTAGGGAAGAAGATTACCCAGATCTTGTTTGCAGATATTAAACCTAATGTCAAAAAACTATTTACATATGTAACAGACCAATGAAGATAGTCAGAGAACATTATATCCCAATCACAACTGCTCGGTCCTCCAGGAGCAAAAGGCTGGGGGATGGAGGGTGGGACGCAAGAATGAAGGCAAGATAGACACACACAGAATGTTATGGTGAGTACATAACTTCTTTATGTGATGTTATCCTATCTCACCTTCACTCTGTACTGGTTGGGACAGCGCCCCTAGCACCATCTTTCTTCAGTGGCTCAAGGGAGAACATTCTTCAGAACAGTGGACCCAAAGGAGTGATAAAGGTATGAGGCTTCACCCATGTTGCTGCAGCACAAATAGTACCCATAGGTAGCCTCGCCTGAAAGGCAGATAAGGTTGCTATAGCCCTTGTAGAATGACCTTTTACCTTTCCGGGAAGTTCTCTGTTTTGAGATTTGTAAGTAAAGGTAATACAATCTGTAAGCCATTTTGAAAGTGCGACTTTTGATACTGGAGCACCCCTTTTTTTTGTCTGAAAATGATACAAATAACTGGTCTGATTTTCTGTAGTCTTTTGTTCTATTTAGGAAGAAATGTAATTACCTATGCACATCTAGCTGGTGTTGCTTGTACTCTGCCCTGTTGCCATAGTTGGGGAAAAAAAAACGGTAAGTCGATTGATTCAAATTAGATTCTGACCACACTTTGGGTAGGAAGGACGGGTTTGTTCGTAGAGATAGTCTATATCCTTGTGGAAAAGCATGTAGGGGGGCCTTATTGACAATGCTTGTAGCTCTGATGCCCTTTTAGCAGAAGTGATGGCTACCAAAAGAGTTGTCTTCCAGGTTAAAAACTTTAGGTCACAGGATGATGCTGGTTCAAAAGGGGGGAGGGATCAAACTGAATAAGACAAAGTGTAGGTCCCACGGCGCAGGGGGGTCTTTGATGGGAGGCCTGAGTAAAATAGTACCCCTCAGGAAAGTTTGCAAAGTCTGTGAGACATTATTTTTAGTCCCAGTTCTCCTATGTGGTAGTTGGATACAGCCGTTAGTTGAACTCAAATAGAATAGATTAATGAAGGCCCAGTGGGAAAATCTCTTCCATTTGCTTGTGCATAATTTCCTGGTTGAAGCCTTATGAGATGAAATCAGGATATGTTTCACCAATGGGGAAATGTCAGGAAGCCTGGCTATGTGTGGAACTGGAGCAGCCAAGCTGTCAACTTGAGGGATTGAACTGATGAGTGGAGCCTCCCTGATGAATGAGTCAGGAGGTCTGGAACTGTGTCCAGAATCCACGGCTCCCCCTAGAGATGGGGCCAAAGAAAGGGGAACCGTATTTGACGAGGCCAGTATGGGGCGACTAGTATCAAACTCCTTCCCAACGAGCTGGCTTTCTGAAGGACTTTGGGAATCAACAGAAATGGGGGAAAAGCATAGAGGAGACCTGGGGGCCAATCAAGTACAAGTGCATCCCTTGGCGACTCTCTCAGAGGGGGGAATCAGGGCAGAGTAGCTGCTGCACCTGGCATTCATGGATGCGGCAAAGAGATCACAGTAAGGCTGGCCCCCACTTGCAGAAAATCTTTTCTGCTACTTCCTGTCTTAGGGACCACTCATGAGGCATCAGAATTGCTCTGTTGAGTTTGTCTGCTATCACGCTGGATTTCCCGGGATGTGCATTACTGTCAGAAAATGTTGGGAAGAGACTGCCCACTACCATACTCTTTGGGCCTCTCAACAGAGGGAGTAAGACTTGGTTCCTCCTTTTTTTGTTTATGTACCCACACAACTGACATGTTGTCTGTCTGTACTGCAATCGTTGCTAGCAGAAGAGAGTCTTGGAATTCTTGCAACGCTAGAAGTACCACTCTCATCTCTAGGACATTGATATGCAAGTGGGTCTCGTGATCCTGCCAAGTGCCTTGGACTGTGTTTCCCACATAATGCCTCCCTCCCCATCTGGGAAGCATCCATGGTCACTGTAGCTAACGGTTGTGGAAGAACAAACGGTCGGCCTATGGTCACCTGAGTGGAATGAAGCCACCAACGAAGGTCTTTCTTTAATAATTTGGTGAGACATGGGTAGCTCCTGCATGGACCACTGAGTGAACAGCAGCCACTGCAAAATTCTCATACATAGGCACGCCAACAGTATCAAGGTTATTGCTGCTGCCATGGTACCAAACAGTTTCAGGACAGTTCTTATTTGGACTTTTTTCTTGTAAAGTAAATTTTGGACATGATGTCGTAGGACTTGAACTCTTTCCTGGGGAATCTTGGCCAACATTTGTTTTGCATCTAGATCTGCTCCTATAAAAATGATATGCTGAGGTAGCAACAAGGCAGATTTTTCGTAATTTATTGTGATCCCTAGGTGAGAGCAAAGCTGTATGGTGGTGTCTCTTGCTCTTGTTAGTAGATGCTTGGTGGTGGCAGTTAGGAGCCAGTCATCCAGGTACAGAAACACTCAGAATCCTAGGTGGCTCAAGTGAGCCGTGACTACTGCCATGCATTTGTTGAATACTCTGGGGGCTGTAGTGAGACCAAAGGGCAGAGCTCGAAAATGATAGTGACTGGCTCCCAGCCAAAAGTGCAAATGACTCCTGGATCGTCTGTCCATCTTGATGTGGTAGTACGCATCCTGGAGGTCTATCAAGCACATCCAATTGCCTTGTCCCAGGAAAGGAAGTATTGACTGCAGTGTCACCATCCGGAACTTTGACTTCTTCACAGACTTGTTTAGTTTGCCGAGATCCAAAATGGGTCTTCAGCCCCTTGTTTTTTTTGGAACTAAAAGGAACCTTGAGTAAGTTCCGGATCCAATTTGGTTTGTGGGGGCAGTTTGGATGACTTTTGTCTAGCAACTTTTGTACTTCTAGAGTTGTCTGATCCCTTTGACTGGGTGGAATCTGGGATGGTTTTCATTTTTGGGGTGGGGGCGGAAAAGGGAATGGAGTAGCCTCTGGATACAATCATTTGTACCCATGTGTCGTTTGTAATTTCTAGCCAGGTGTTTGGGTACAAAGATAAGCGACCCCAGACTGCCTCCAGAGATGGACAGATGGGCCTCCTGTCAGGAATGCTGAAAGAGCTTACCAAGGAAGGATTCCCTGTTGCCCTGGTTCTGCAGACCCCCACGTGGTCAGCGTCTTCCATTGGTACTTCCCCCTCTGTCCCTGAGAGAAGGACCACCACATGTGTCCTGGAAAGCTCTCTGGGATTTTCAAAACCACATTCCCCCCCTTCTGACCTTTGGGGTAAGGTCAGGTAGGTAGGGAGAAATGGATTCCAATGACAGAGAGAGTCTTTCCTTCCTGTTCACACCTAGTTAGTGTGTCTAACTTTAGGGAAGACTTAAAGGGTTTCACGAAATCACACAAGCGCATCCAGGAATGTCTCCTTAAGGAAATTCCTGTACCCACTGCCCTACTCGCTCCAAGCTGCATAAGAAATGAGCCTCATGGATGAGTTGACCACTGAATTTAAAGTGGAGAGCTGACAGGAAACTTTGTCCGAAACCTCCGCAGTTACAGAACCTTTTAGGGTATCTATTAGCTCTTTCAGGAGATCTCTCTGAAGCCTAATAAAATGGGTCAGGTAGTTCAGCGATCTGAGAGCAAAAGTAACTGAAGAAAAGGCGCGGTTTCCATATTTGTCCATCGTATGAGACTCGTTTAGTGGATGGATAGATGAGGATGTCTCTGAAAGCTCCTTTTTGGTGGCTGCCGCCACCACCACCACAGGATCTACTGGGATACCCTTGCTAAGGAACTCCTTGTCCGAAGATGCAGTAATTAACTTATATGGCCTCCTAGGAACAGGTTCCACTGAGTCTGGAGACTCCCACGCTGTTTGACTAACTACATTCATGGACTAGTCGAAGGGTGGAGACACCCAAGAGGTGGAAGGGTGAGACCTGAAAGCCTCCAGATATACAGACTCATCCTCAGAAGGATTGATGAGCTTCCAGCCACCTCACTGCTTAAGTATTTCTAGGATGTCTGCAAGGGAGACATCCTCAGAGGGTGACCAAGGAGACCCTTCTCACTCATCGAGGTCCGTATCCTAGTTGGACTCCTCTGGGGAGTCTTAATGCTTCCTCTTGCATAATCTCTTTTGAGGGACCTCTTCAGAAGGGTATTCCAGAGAGGTTTCGGAGGAGAGAGCTTCACCCAGTGGGGCATCCTGAGGCTTTGGGTCTCAATATCTGTGTGGATGCAATGGTACTGCGAAAGACACTGGCGCCTTGGAGGAATAATGCCTGAATCTAAGAGCGGAGCTGTCCGTGGTGACAGCACTCTCCTCATCAGCTCAAAGGCCCCCTGGCCTTGTTCAGAGGAAGCCTCCAGCTCCGAAGAACCAGAAGGCATCCCCAGAACCAAGGCAGTGGGCTCCGAAGCTGATGTAGGAACCAAGCTCACCCGAGCCAAAGCCCCCAAGAGGCAAGTTTGGATCAGATAGCTGTCCGATCCGACTCTCCTCAATGGACACGACCAGAGAATTTCGGCTCCTAGACTCCTCAAATTTCGACAGAAACGAGGAAGTCGGAGCGGTAGTCGAGCCCGAAGATCCTGGTGCAGGTCTCGGTACTAATGGTACCACTAAAATTGGATCCAGGCACTCTGGCTCCAAAGTCTCAGATAAAGTCTCAGATTGGGTCAGAGGAACAATCGATGAGGGGGAGGCAAGTCTTTGTCGGCTCTGAATCCCTCTCTGCTGGAGTCGACAGTAGCTTGGCCAGCACCTGTGTCCATAAAAGTCTCCTTACCACATGATCCACGTAGTCGTCGGAGAGGGTCCTGGGGGATCGAGATGAGGGGGTAGGAGATCTCACTGGTTGCAGCAAAGGAGATCTGAGAGTTAGGGAGATCAGTTCCAGAACTGGGGACTGGCTCCAAATTTGAAACTCCATTGGCCCTGAAACCACAGCAGGAGCCGAGGAGGAAGGTTTTTCGGGCCCGAATGCCTTTGGGTCCGAGGATGAATCTTTTGCCAATTTTTTTGTCGGCTACGAATGAGCAACAGAGGTAGATGATCTTTTTTCCAAATTCTGTGACCTGGAAGATGGGGATTTTGGTGTTTTTTGTTGAACTTCTGAGTCTCTTCCATAGCCTCTGTGAAGGGGGTCTTTAATAATCCTCTTAAAATCAGGTTGCTCTTTCTCTCAAGCAAAACTCTGGAATTTAAAGCATGGCAAAAGGCACATGATTCCTGAAGGTGGACTGCACCTGAACAATATACACAACTTGTATTCCCATCAGTCAACGACATTTTTTGGTTACATTTGTCACATTTCTTAAACCCAGAGGGTTTTGATTCATTTGGATCCTTGGACATTATGTGTAACGTATCAACAGCAATACCAACAACAACCAACCACTAATAACAGTACTAGAAGAGAAAAAAATAATATATATTTTTTATATATATTCAACAACCAGTGACACAAATTTTTACTATGTAAAAACAAAGGAGGGCATTTCTCCAAGTTAAACAAACCTGCCCCTAATTAGGAGAAATATATGAAAGGGAATAGAAGACCCTCTAAGTTAAACAGGCCAGCAGTAGCCCTCTAACTTAAACAAGCTTACCAGAGGAAAGACCAATAGAGTTAAACCAAGACTGAAGACTTTTTTCCAAGCCCTCTAACTTAAATGAGCTTGGATAATTATTTGTAAAAAGATAGCCAGGACAGGAAGGCAGAAAAAAGGGCCTAGAGGAAGAAACAACACCCAAAGGTAACAGCCAACAATAAAGCGAACACTCTAATTGAGCTCAAACTAACCTACTAACACTCTAAAAGGTTTTCGAACAGTGATGATCTTCTTTCAGCTTTTCCTGGTTAGTGGTCGCCACAGCAGAACTCTGGTCCACTAATGACTGGCAGTAGACTTTTACGGTGCCGAGGTGCCAGCCTGACGCCCAACCTTCAACGAAGGCATGCCCATTCACGCATGTCTTCCGAACGCCACATGACCGCAGGCAGAACATACAGACTCCACACAGAAAGCGCTCCAGCCGAGAAGTGAACGGGAGAACCTCTTGCTAGTAAGAAAAAATATTTCCACTTAGCCAGAGCCTGAATGGAAGCAACCAATCTTGTTTAGCGGCAAATGAGATCTGGGTAATCTTCCCTAAGCATGATGGGATAGGGCTACAGCCACGAGCTGGTGGAAGTCCTCGAGCTTTTGTATAGGCCGCATCGGAACAGATGATGGGTTCTGAACCCAAACAGTACAGAATGAAGGTGAGACAGGACATCATCACATCATCTGTTTCAGATTATGTATTAAATATGTCAGCAGCACTCAAACAATAAAGAATAAAAGGTCAGAACAATTAAGGCTAGAACTGTGGCCATTCTCCTACCTGGATCCCACTAACACAACACCAACATTTTTTTTTGGGGGGGGGGGGTTGCACAACGCTACTGTAGCCACAATGCACCTCCTGAAGTTATACTAGTATCACATGGCCTTTACAGTGATACACTGGCATCTGTACACAGTTATTCCACTTTCCCCAGACATTTTTCAGCAATAAAGACTGACAAATTATTTATTAAGCCCTGCTTACTCAGCTGGACAACACTGCAATCAGCCTGTTTACAAGGGGACCGCGGGAAAAACTCCACAACATTTTACTAGCAACAGCCACACAGTAGGTTGCAAGGGATAAAAACAGATATACATCTAAAAGATGCAAATTCTATGAATAAGACAACACACTATAGTCTGATGCTTACAGACAACAGAACAGATTAACATCTTTAAACGGTAAAACTCATAAAAAGTTGCTATTGCAGTGTATCCGTTGAGGGTTATATCACACAACCATAAATTATTGCTAATGTATGATATCATGAACATCTGCAGACTGTAAGAACACCAGAACTGTAAAGAAGGTACACTTTACTTATCCAAAATTACTTTACAAATGTTAAATTACATTTTTCAGAAAAGGAGAAAAAATAAGGGCAAATTACTGAAAAAAGTAAGATGCCTTAAATTATCACAGGAGGGGAAAGTGAGGACAGGAAACTGGACATCTAAGTGAGGGATAAAAAATTTAACAACGTTGTGGAGGAGAGCAGGAAAACAGTATTAGGGAACATACAAATAGGGCTTAGACTAGGGAAAAGGAGAGAAAGTAGTAAGACACATGCATGCCTGTTTCACAAGGTTCATTGCATCACAATGTTTATACTGAGGGAAGCAAGGAAAAGGATTGCTTTTAATCATCTAGATTAATATGCCTCAAAGCACTACCCTTCCAGTTTGGTTCCTGGTTAGTGGTTCATTTGAAGGAAGTCTACATGTCCTTCCTACATCTCTGCAAGTTTTCCACAGGGTATCGGATTTCTTTAGACATCCAAAGAACTGCTGCTGATCCTCCTAAACTAAACTGATGTGACTGAGTGAGTGAGTGCGTGTGTGTGTGTGTGTGCATCCATCATGTGCGCACATCCTGTGATGGACAAACTTCCTCTCCAGGACTAGCTGTCTGCTTCGCACCCTTCATTGCTGGCACAGGCTCTAGATAAACTGCAACCATGAAGAGGACAGGGTGGGTCTAACAAAGAATGAAGGAATTTCAGCTTATACTGCTAAATGTGGGGATGAGAAATGTTAGTTCTGTATCAATGCAACTAAGATGATAGATATGGAAAATTTGAATAAAAATAGGTGTACCTTTTCTATTTCTGGAATTAGTTCTAGACGATAAAATTTTTCTTCAAAGACAAGTGCTACTGGAAAAAAAAACAGGAGCTGCTATGGGCACTAGTTGTGTGAACTCCTATGCCAACTTAGTAATGGTGAAATATCAACGCATTCTAAATAATTTGAACCCACATATAATAATACATCGACATTTTATGGATGATCTTTTTATAGGATGGCAGGGGGATGAAGAGAGTTTAGAACTTTATAGCCGATATTTGAAAACCAGCAGTAACTTTCTTAAATTCGCCCTAAACAAATCCATGAGTAAAAATTGATTTTTTGGATTAACTATAGCGAAGCACGGAACTGGTCTAACCACCAGCATTCATAGGAAAGAATGCCATTGTCTCATGTATTTGGAGAGGGAAAGTATGCATCCACAACACATTTTTAGTAATATCATTATGGGGCAGGCTATGAGGACCTCACGTTTATCCTGTGACTTTCATGAGGGACTATGCCATCTACGGGATCACTTTATGTGTAAAGGGTATGGACATGTGGAAATTGACAAGGCATATAGTAAAACAAACGAGGAAAGAGGAGAGAGGGCCAAGTCCTATCTTTCACAATGAAATGATACAGTTAAGTACATTGAAAGTAGTTCTGTGAAAATGCCCATGGTTATTACCTATACATCAGAGGTGAATAGGATTAGGGAAGATAACTGGCATATCTTACACAATGATGAGAAGGTAAAGAGCTGGTAGGCCAATGGCCTATTTTCATGTATAAAAAGAAAAAGAACCTTAAACAACATTTATGTTATCCTAGAGTATATCATAATTTAGGTGTAAGACAATGGGGTACACATAAATGTCAGGAATGTGCATACTGTGATTATATTATCAGTCTATGTATTTTAAACACCAGAGACGGGTTTATTTATTGGGGATGCACAAGCCAGTGCACTTCTTTGTGCCGGTCCCAAGCCCGGATAAATGGGGAGGGTTGCATCAGGAAGGGCATCCGGCATAAAATTTTGCCAAATCATACATGCAGACAAAAGTACACATATACATACTGGATCGGTCGAGGCCTGGGTTAACAACCACCACCACCAGTACGTTGGCTAACAGGGTGCTTGCGGAAATTGGGCTACTTCTGGCCGAAGGAGGAGAAGAGGCGGAAGGCATGGCCGAAGGCAGGTAGAGGCTAGGACTGTGATAGTGAGGGTCGGAACTTTGAATGTTGCCAGTATGACTGGTATAGGGAGAGAGCTAGCTGATACGATGGACCGAAGGAATGTTGGTATATTGTGTGTGCAAGAGACCAGATGGAAGGGGAGCAAGGCTAGGTGTATCGGAGGCAGGTTCAAATTGTTTTATCATGGTGTGGATGGGAGGAGAAATGGCATAGGCATTATCCTGAAGGAACAGTATGCTAAGTGTGTTTTGGAGGTGAAAAGAGTGTCGGATAGAGTAATGTTTATGAAGCTGGAAAGTGATGGTGTAATGATGAATGCTGTTAGTGCATATGATCCACAAGTTGGGTGTGTGATGGATGAGAAAGAAAAATTTTGGAGCGAGTTGGATGAAGTGGTGATGACTGTACCCAAAGGTAAGAGACTGGTGATTGGAGCAGATTTCAATGGGCATGTTGGTGAAGGGAACAGAGGGGATGAGGAAGTGATGGGTAGGTATGGTGTTAAGCAAAGGAATGCAGAAGATCAGATGGTAGTGGATTTTGCGAAAAAGATGGACATGGCTGTGTCGAATACATATTTTAACAAGAGGGAGGAGCACAGCATAGGGTGACATACAAGAGTGGATGAAAATGCACACAGGTGGATTACATCTTATGTAGAAGGGCCAGTCTGAAGGAGATAGGAGACTGTAAAATGGTGGCAGGGGAAAGTGTAGTTAGGCAGTATAGGATGGTGGTTTGTAGGATGACATTGGTGATCAAGAGGAGGAGGATGAGGGTGAGGGCAGCACCAAGGATCAAATGATGGAAATTGAAAAATGGTAATTGTGAGGTGATGTTCAGGGAAGAGTTGAGACAGGCACTGGGTGGCAGTGAAGAGTTACCAAACAGTTGGGTAACTACAGCAGAGCTAGTAAGAGAGATGGCTAGAAAGGTGCTTGGTGTGACATCTGGAAAGAGGAAGGAGGACAAGGAGACCTGGTGGTGGAATGAAGTAGTACAGGAGAGTATACAGAGAAAGAGGTTGGCGAAGAAGTGGGATTGTCAGAGAGATGAAGAAAGTAGACAAGAGTATAAGGAGATGAGGTGCATGGCAAAGAGAGAGGTGGTGAAGGCTAAGGATAAGGCATATGAAGAGTTGTATGAAAGGTTGGACACTAAGGAGGGAGAAAAGGACTTGTACCGATTGGCTGGACAGAGGGACCGAGCTAGTAAAGATGTGCAGCAGGGCAAGGGTGATAAAGGATAATGAGGGAAACTTACTCACAAGCGAGGAGAGTGTGTTGAGCAGATGGAAAGAGTACTTTGAGGGGCTGATGAATGAAGAGAATGAGAGGGAGAGAAGGTTGGATGATGTGCGGATAGTGAATCATAAATTGCAGTGGATTAGCAAGGAAGAAGTAAGGATAGCTATGAAGAGGATGAAGAACGGAAAGGCTGTTGATCCAGATGACATACCTGTGGAAGCATGGAGGTGTTTAGGTGAAATTGCAGTGTAGTTTTTAACTAGATTGTTTAATGAAATCTTGGAAAGTGAGAGGATGCCTGAGGAATGGAGAAAAAGTGTTTTGGTACCGATTTTTAAGAATAAGGGTGAAGTGCAGAGCTGTAGTAACTGCAGAGGGATTAAACTGATCAGTCACAGCATGAAGTTATGGGAAAGAGTAGTGGAAGCTAGGTTAAGAGGGGAGGTGATGATTAGTGATAAGCAATATGGTTTCATGTCAGGAAAGAGCACTACAGATGTGATGTTTGCTTTGAGAGTGTTGATGGAGAAGTACAGAGAATGTCAGAAGGAGTTGCATTGTGTCTTTGTGGATTTAGAGAAAGCATATGACAGGGTGCCTAGAGAGGAGTTGTGGTATTGTATGAGGAAGTCGGGAGTGTCAGAAGTATGTAAGAGTGGTACAGGATATGTACGAGGATAGTGTGACAGCGGTGAGGTCTGTGGTGGGAGTGACGGATGCGTTTAAGGTGGAGGTGGGATTACATCAAGGTTCAGCTCTGAGCCCTTTCTTATTTGTAATGGTGATGGACAGGTTGACAGACGAGATCAGACAGGAGTCCCCATGGACTATGACGTTTGCAGATGACATTGTGATCTGTAGTGAGAGTGGGGAACAGGAGGAAAAGACCCTGGAGAGGTGGAGATATGCTCTAGAGAGAAGAGGAATGAAGGTGAGCAGGACTAAGACAGAATATATGTGTGTGAATGTGAGGGAGGATAGAGGAATGGTGAGGATGCAGGGAGTAGAAGTGGCGAAAGTGGATGAGTTTAAATACTTGGGATCAACAGTTCAGAGTAATGGTGAGTGTGGAAGAGAGGTGAAGAGAGTACAGGCAGGATGTAGTGGGTGGAGAAGAGTGTCAGGAGTGATTTGTGATAGATGAGTACCAGTAAGAGTGAAAGGGAAGGTCTACAAGAGGGTAGTGAGACCAGCTATGTTAAATGGGTTGGAGACAGTGGCACTGACAAAAAGGCAGGAGTCGGAGCTTGACGTGGCAGAGTTGAAGATGTTAAGATTTGCACTGGGTGTGACGAGGATGGACAGGATTAGGAATAAGTATATTAGAGGGTCAGCCCAGGTTGGAAGGTTTGGAGACAAAGCCAAAGAGGCAAGATTACGTTGGCTTGGACATGTGCTGAGGAGGGATGCAGAGTATATTGGGAAAAAAGATGCTAAGGATGAAGCTGCCAGGTAACAGGAAAAGAGGAAGGCCTAAGATAAGGTTTATGGATGTGGTGAGAGAGGACATAAGGTGGTTGGTGTGACAGAGCAAGATGCAGAGGACAGGAAGAAATGGAAACAGTTGATCTGCTATGGCGACCCCTGACGGGAGCAGCCGAAAGAAGAAGACAGGCTATTTATGGAAACTTAGTGTTTCAGCGGACTGCACTACACATAGTGTTATTTATGCAGCACACTGTGTTTTGTGCTTCAAATTTTACACAGGTAAAACTAACCAGAAACTGAAAGAGTGCGGGATCATTTGTATTGTACGAGAAGAGGGAATGACTGTAGTGCTTTAGCAAAACACACACTAACAAATGGCAACATACATACATTTGTATTCTAAGTCTTGCAAGTTGTGACAGAGTGTAAGTGGGGGGGACTTAGTAAACATGACAGAAAATGCAGAATTACAGTGGATTTTGAGGTTAGAAGCGCCTAGGGGAATGGGTCTGAATGACCATGTACCCCTAAAGCCAGTATTAAAGGCAAAGAAAAATAGGTACATGTATTATTCTGCATTTTTGTGTTTTTACTTGTGGATCAATTAGGATTCTGCATTGTTATGTTAAATGATACTAAAATTTAGTATAAAAGAAGTTCATTTGCTTTACTTTTTTATCTGATGAAGCGGTGGTGATTGTTGTAATACTAAAAATTTAAAACCATGCCCATTATGCATTGAAATATGCCTGCTCAAAGCACTGGTAGCCTTTACATTCTTAATGTCCAACAAATGCTCACTAATTCTGTCTTTGAAGCGTCTACATGTCTTTCCAATATATTATGCTGGACAATATTCACAGGTGGCCATATAGTCCACGTTTTTACTTAAGCAGTTGAAATGTCACTGTATATATGTGTTTTATATAGGTTTTTCCATTTAAACAAAAATTATAATATTTCGATGCATAATGGGCATGGTTTTAAATTTTTAATATTACAACAATTAAATGCACAAGGTGGAATTTTGGATGTGTACTTGGAGATTTGTGAGTTAAAATGGCAATTGCATTTAGACACAACAAATTATCCAGGCATAAACGATAGAAGTATTTCAGGAATACTTAAGTTAAAGCATATTTTAGGACAGTTATTTTTAATATTGTTTTATCAGTAAATGAATATGATTTTAAACTTGAAATATATGGTAGGTTGTTAGTGAATTAATGGATTGTGTTAATTAATTATGTAACTGGGTACTATAAAAGGGTTGGGTTGTATCCGCGGTGGTGGTGCTGTGGTAGCGTTGTCGCCTCACAGCAAGATGTTGTCCCATTCGATTCTCAGCTAGAGCGTCTTCTGTGGAGACATGCGTGAATGTGCGTATCTTCGTTGAAGGTTGTGCGTTAGGGCCGGCAACTCAGCACGCAAAAATCAACTGCCAATCATTAGCGGACCGGAGTTCCGCTGTGGCGACCCCTAACCGGGAAAATCCGAAAGACACAACAAAAAGGGTTGGGTTGTAAAAATGAGGTATTCTGATGAAGTCCTAATACTGTTGGATGAAAGCGCTAAACCTATACTGTTTTTGTGAAGTGGAATAAATTCTTGGATTTTTCAGTGGCCTGTGGTGTTTCTACTTTGGTGATTGATGGAAAAGTCTGAAACAACTTTGGGGAGAAAGATGGGTCAGTCCGGAGAGATATTCTGTCCTTGTGGAAGATTAGATAGGGTCTTTTGGTGCACAATGCCTAAAGCTTAGAAATTTGTCTGGCTGACGTGATGGCTACCATGAAGAGGGATTTCCATGATAAGAATTTGAGGTCACATTTCGCTGCGGGGTCAAAGGGAGGTTGAGTCAAAGACTGGAGAACTAACGTGATGTTCCATGGCTCTATAGGCTGTCTGATTGGAGGCCTAATGTGAAAAACTCCTTTGAGAAAAGTTTTACATAAACGCAGTGATATGAGAGGAGTACCATCCAGCCCATTATGATCATTTGAAATAGCTGCCAGATGTACTTGTATTGTAGAGGCTGGGCTTCATCTTTGAAAAACTTGGTACTGTAAAACTGCTGTGACTGGAGCCGAATACAGATCTAGCATCTTTTCCTTCGACCAAATAGAGAACCTTTTCCATTTGTCCCGATATAGTCTTCTGGTGGATGGTTTATGAGTGGCCAGAATAATGTCACGAATAGGTGAGGTGAAGTGAGATCATCCTGCCTGGCAACTAATGGAAGTGGAGAAACCAAGCTGTCATCTTGAGACTGGACAGATTCGGGCGACTCAACCCTTGGGGGTGAAAAATCAGGTCTGGAAAAGGATCCAGAATCCATGGATTACATAACAGATGAGGCTGAAGGAAGGGGAACCAAACCTGTCGAGGCCAAAAGGGGGCTATGAGGATCCCTTTGCATTTCAACTGAATAGCTTTCTTTAGGAATTGTGGAAGAGGGATTGGGGGATAGGCATACAGCAGTCCCGTGGGCCAATCCTGAATAAGAGCGTCCCTCAGGGACTCCCCCTTTGGGGGGAATAGGGCAAAACAGCTGCTGCATTTGTTGTTTGATGGGGAAGCAAGAGATCACAGCAAAGCTGGCCCCAATGGCTGAAGATTTATGCAGCTACTTTGGGATTGAGAGACCACTTGTGGGGCAACAGAATACATCTGCTCAACTTGTCTGCAATCACACTGGAGCTTCCCAAGATATGCATTGCTATCAGAAAGCAGTTGGAAGCGATCGCCCATTGTCATATTCTCATGGCCTCTCGACACAGGGGGTAGGACTTAGTTCCTCCTTGCTTGTTGATATACCAGACTACTGACATATTGTCTGACTGAATTGCAATTGTTCCAGAAGGAAGAACCGGTTGGAATGTTTGCAACACCAACAGCACCGCTCTCAGTTCTAGAACGTTGATATGCAGGTTGGCAACGTGGACCATACACCTTGCACGGTCTTTCCTTAGAAATGGGCCCCCTCACCCTATCAGGAAAGCATCCATGGTCACAATGGCCTAGAGCTGAGGGGACTGGAATGGGTGGCTCCAAAGTTCTGTCTGGCCTCATCCACCAAAGACGGTCCTGCTTGCAAGAATTGGCTATATTAATCTGAAAACATAGAAGGTGATGATTTGAGAACCACTAAGAAAGAAGAAGCCACTGAAAAATTCACATGTGCAGTTTCGCAAGAGGCACTATTGGTATGGACATGGAACCCAGGACCTGAAGAACCTCTCTCTCTGAAACTTTGTTTTGACAGAGTATCACCCGGAGCTGAAGCCTCAATCTCTGGAGTCTGTGAGCTGGGAGCGACACCAGACAGGATCAGGTGTTGAAGACTGCTCCGATGAGTTCTATCTACTGGACCGGAGTAAGACTGGATTTCACCCAGTTCACAGTTATACCCAAAAATTCTGCCAGAGAAAGGGTGTATTGCAGGACTGTTACCAGAAGATGCTTGGTGGGGGTAAGAAGCCAATCATCCAAATACGGAAACACTCGGAATCATTGCAGTCTCAAGTAAGCTGTAACCACTGCCATGCACTTTGTGAGCACTCTGGGGGCTGTAGAGAGACCAAATGGCAGGGCACGAAACTGGTAGTGATTGGCTCCTAGCCGGAAGCGAAGTAGACTCCTGGAGCGTTTGTCCATTTTGATGTGGTAATACCCGTCCCGGAGATCTATCAAGCACATCCAATTGCCTTCCCTTAGAAAAGGGAGACTGGACTGAACCGTGACCATCCAGAATTTGGTTTGGGCAATAGACTTATTCAAACTGCTAAGATCCAGAATGGGTCTCCACTCCCCTATCTTTTTTGAAACCAAAAAGAATCTTGATTAAAATCCGGATTTGCGTTGGTCTGGTGGGACTAACTGGAAGACTCTTTTTTGATACAGCTTGTTTATTTCTGAAGCTGCTTCTTCCCTTTGACTGGGTGGAACATCGGGAAGTTTCGTTGGAAGTTTTAGATAAGTGATGAAGGGAATGGTGTAACCTCTGGTTATGATATTCTGCACCCAACAATTGGTGGTAATAGAGTGCTAGGCAGCTTGGTGCAGTGAGAAATGCCCCCCCCTCACCTGTTTCCAGAGGAAAGCAATCAGGCCGCTTTTCAGGAGCACTGGTAAGGCTGCCCAGAGAAATAATATCTGGGGCCTTGGTTACGATAGGGGCGTCTTCCAGAATTATTACCCCCTCTGCCCCTGAGGGTATCATCACCACAAGTGGCACAGAAAGGACCCGGAGTTTTTTGTGCCACATCATCTCACTCCTCTGTTTCCTGGAAAAGGAATGTTGAGGGTTGGAAAAACATAGACCCTATGGCAGACAGGGTCTTACCGTCTTGCTCACACCTGGCCAGTGTGTCCTTTACCTTGGAGCCATAAAGGGGAGATGCTTCGATGGGAGCATTCAGAAAGGAAGACTTAAAGGGATCCGTGAGGTCACAAATGTGCATCCAGGCATGGTGTCTCATAACTATGGCTAAACCTGCAGCTCTAACCACCCCTTCGGTGGTGTGTGAGAGCAACCTCATGAATGAATTGGAGATTGATTCCAGGGTTCCGAGCTGCAAAGCAACTTTATCCCTTACCTCATCAGACACCTGTCCTGTGAGTGTTCCAGACAGTTCAGAAATCAAGTCTCTTTGCAGCCTTCTGAAATGTGCCACGGAGTTCAGGGACCATATGGCAAACATCGCTGATGCAAAGACTCGCTTCCCCAATCTATCCATGGCCCGGGACTCTCTGTTGGGTGGGTGGACAGTAGGACCCTCTTCAGCTAGATCCTTTTTCATGGCCGCCACCACCACTATAGCATCGACTGGTAAAGCTCTGGACCAATGTGGGTTTTCCTCGGTGGAGAAAGTATCTTGTCATGTCTCCAAGGTATCGCCTCAACAGAATCAGGGTTCTTCCAAGCGAGCTGCACCACAAGCTGAACTAGCTCATTTGCAGGCTGGGTCACCCAAGAGGTAGATGGCTGGGCATGGAAAGCCTGCAGAAACATGGACTCCTCAGAAGAAGGATTAGTGGGCTTCCAGTCACCCCTCTGTTTCAGTATTTCAAGGATGTCTCCGAAGGAGACATCAGGGGGTGACAGTGGGGACCCCTCACCATCATCGAAATCAGTGTCCTCTGCTAGAGACTCCTCAGGCGAGTCAACGCGCTTCCTCTTGCACAATCTCTTCCGTGGGGGCTCCTCAGTGGGGGCTTCTGAGGAGTACTCTGAAGAGTGTGCACCCTGCAACGGGGGTTCCTGTGGCTTTCCTGCTTGGTGTCCCGGGGAAGTGGCCTGTGGCAGCTGTAGCTCAGGGGAGAAACCTGGGGATCCGACATTGGCAGAATGCTTCCAGAAGCAAGTGCCCTCTCCAGAGCATGGAAAGCAGGTCTGCCTGAAGAGGAATGGGAGCCCGGAACCGAGAAAGGACAACCTCAGAACCGGGGTCACACCCCACCCCGCTCCGTTGAACCCACTGCCGAGGATGAAGCCTCAAGCAGGATTGGTGCAGACGAAGCTCCTGGCACAGAGAACTGAGCCGAAGAAACACTTGGAACCGTGTCATGAACCAAGGAGCCTGCAGCCCAGTCACGGGGTTGAGGAAGGACTGGTTCAGCTGAAACAGAGGACCAAAGGGACAGTCCTGAAGCCCCAGTGAGGTCCACTACAGGCAGTGAGATGGGGGGTTCCGAAAGGGACTTCTGAGCATAAGGCTTTGGAACCAGAATGGTCTGCGGAGAAGTCAACCCAAGTCCTGCAAGAGGATGGGTCCTGGAAGGAGTGGGAATGCTCCTGGCTACCAACAGCTGATCCACAAAATGCACCACAAGAAGTTCTGAAAGGCTCCATGTGGATCTAGAGGATATCCCTGATGGGGAGTCAAGTTGTTCTAGGAACGGACTGTACACTTGCCCTAGAAACGGGTCTATGGATGGAGAGTATCGGGTCCATGGTGTGGAATCTACCGGCACAGATATCTCAAGTTTGGAGACGGGAAGCAGTGGGGTCAAATCCGTTCTTGTCCGGGCCATAAAAGAGCTCAGTGCCGAAGGGGCACTCTGAGCCGATACAGAAAGTTCAATCATCATTGCAGAGATAGGCATCTAAGGCGTGCAGTGTACCGAAATGGCACCCGGTGCTGAAGTCATAGTCAGTGCTGGAGACAGTATCGGAGCTGAAGCTGGCGCCCACACAGTAACAGTCGTAACTGGAGCAGAAGACGTCGGTGCCGATGAGGCAGACTTATGCTCTGAAGACAGTTTTGGCACTTTAGATTTCACAGACTTACCCTGGTCACCAGAAGGAGAAGAGGGAACCAAATGGGGCCTTTTCTTATCCTTAGTAGAAGGGGTTGAGACCTCAGTCACAGAAAGGGCGATTTAAGTAGGCCCTTCAGTATTAACGTATTCTTGCGCTCATTCAAAGTGTGCTGACTGAAACTTTGACAAATCACAAAGGCAGGTTGCACCAAAAGATGGGACACCCCCTAAACAATAAACACAATTATCATGAGAGTCACTATTCAGAAGTTTACCCTTACACAAAGTGCAATGTTTGAAACCCAATGTATCCTTTTTATCAGACATCATGAGAATTTAACACAACAATCAAGGTTTTAGAAAAGATTGGAAGTTCTGCTATCTCTATGTCTAAACCCATCTAAATACATATAATATCTATCAAAAAAAGTCAAAACATACAACTTGACAGAAAAGGGAAAGAGAAATGAAATACCAATAATGGTATTCAAGGAATACCACAAGGGTAGAGGGAGAAGGCCGTACCACCAATGGTACTTAAAAGATTACCAACCGGATAGAAGTAGGAGTGAAAAGTCTAAATATAACTGTAAATATAGAGTGTTATGAATATAAATCACAACTGAGAAGGAAAATGACAAAAATTTCCACAAGATATCAAAAAGTTTTCACTTAGCCGAGAGCTCGGCTGAAACGCGGCTTTACGGCTATGCGGCAAACAAGATCTTTTGTAACAGGGAAAAGTGCATTGTGGGAAGACGCTTAGCTTGAGTTTTTGGCTGGCGCAAGCTTGGTATTAGGCCGACTCGGTTCCGAGCTCATCAGTGATGAATGGAAAGAAAATTAACAACATCAGATATACTGTTTTCCAAACATAATGCATTTTTCCACTTGCTGAACCCAAATTTGATGTTAGTTTTACTGTTAAACTGAAAGAAAGCCTGTTGACTGCGAAACTTACCAATACTGAATTCAATCCATTTATCACAACCTGGATGTAGTTACATGCCTGGCAAGCTGAAATAGTATGGAGTCAATGTAATGCACTAGCATAATTACTTTCATCTTTTGGGTAAACAAGACCAGACAGTTCAGGAATACCAGTAAATAAAGGATACTTCTGAGTAAGTGTTCCTCCAAGAGAACATTCTCCTTATGACCTGACAAGTAGATGGCAAACAAAGGTTGAAGAGCAGAGCTGGAACCTTCTTCCTATAGCCAGCTGACATAACAGCTAGTGATGCACAGTTTCCAAGGCCTTAGTTTACTGTAGGTACAAGGGCTCTAACACAGTAATCCTTCTCCAGATGCCAAGCTAATTTATGTTAGCTGAACAAAAGCTGTATTAATTATAAAAACATATTTTAGATAGCAGGTTGGACTGCTAAAAATTTGTAGTAACTTGCTGAATACTACTTTTTTCAAACAAAGTAGGCTAGGTTTTGGAAAGGGAACAAGTGTGGGATGCTGGGTGCTTACCTCCTTCAAATTTTTTTTTATAATAAGATGCATTTACATACAAACTGTTTAAATTTAAGTACACATGGTTTGATGCATTACACACACACACACACATATATATATATATATATATATATATATATATATATATATTTATTTATTTATTTATACTCAACCTCTCAATTTCATTCAGACATGCAACTGATGTTTGAGCTGTGCATTTTCAAGGAGACGCAATAGAACCTTTTGCTTAGCACATCATTTATACCTTTTCACAATTCAAAACGGTTAATGAAGAGAAAAAGAAATTCTTGACATCATAGATTATGTTATTAGTTCTTATAAATATGCACAGATTTTTGCTTTTATCTCTGTCTACCACCACAAGTGTTTTTCGTGCCTTACCCCATCAAATGTAATTTGCCAGATACTAGTACTGAATCAAGGAAGTTAGCTAGCTTGCACTCATCTATACCTACACATCTATTTATACAGATGTTTGCAAAACTGTTTGTAATATCATCCAGTGTAGGGAGTGCATTCAGTGCCGACCAATTTATTAATATGGCAGATAGATGATCAAAATAAGTTGCAGATTTCTAAGACTCTTGGTTTTACAGTGACTGTTAGGGTGTAGATTGGGAATGCTTCAAAGTTAGAAAGGAAGGCAAATGTAACTTTGCGAGTTAGGTAAAGTACCTGTATTGATAAAGTGATGAGCATGCTTCACTGAATTCCAGACTGTTATGTCTAATTCACTTACTGATTTATCATAATAGTTGCAGTTCTAATGAGGTGTTAAGAAGCCTAGTGCTATGTAGTCAATAATACTTATAAATGTAGGGTGAACAGTCCAGGGTGTTTTAAAATAATTACATTATATGTGAAAGATTCTGGACTGTTCAGGTTTATATGAGCTTTGTCAACCTGGACATACTACAGAATACCAAACTGCAGGGTTTCAAAACATTTATTTAAAAGACTGCAACTCTGAAGCCTGAACTCCATAAAACCACTCTACTTGAAACTATACAAAGCACAAGCAAGCACATTTATTTATTTATTTAATGTTCCTTGACTGGGGTGGGTAGGCTGATGAGAGACCTTCTTTAGCCACTACCTGGGTCACACAGAATAAGATTACAAAACACAATATGTACAGTTAAGTATCACAATACAAAATAGGGAAGGCAGCATAACTTGAAAAAGTACAAATTAACACAATAGTAGGTCTGTCTAGACGGTACAAACGTGCATGCACAAGTAATTATTTGAATAGACTAAACCATATCTACTTTGCTGTATTGTCGGCCATTAAGAAATCTGACCAACAATGGCTGGGAACACAGTTACATTGCAGTACTGCAACAAGAACTGCATTATATGTAAACAGAGGCACATCTGACCTTATGTCAAAAGCCATCCGCACCCGCAATTTACTTTTCTCTTAGGCTGCCAGTACCTTGGAGCAGTGGTGTACAACTCTTGAGTTACGCTGCTCCACACATCTACTGCACTGCAGAGTGGCAATATTCAGAGCTACAGTGGATATAAAAAAAGTTTACACACCAATGTTAAAATGCCAGGTTGTTGTGATATAAAAAAACGAGACCACAAAAAATCATTTCAAAACATTTCCCACCTTTAATGTGGCCTATAACCTGTACAATTCAATTGAAAAACAAACAATATGTTAGGGAAAAAATATAAAAAATAAAAAAAAATGTACAATAAGCTGGCTGCATAAGTGTGCACACCCTTAAACCAATACTTTGTTGAAGCACCTTTTGATTTAAATTATAGCATTCAGACTTCTTGGGTACACACCTGCCATCAATTAAAGAGACTCGGACTAACCCCAAATAAAGTTCAGCTGTCCTAGTAGGATTTTCCTGACATTTACTCAGTTGTCTGCTACAGCAAAAGCCATGGTTTGCAGAGAGCATCAAAGGGATCTCATTGTTGAAAGGTATCAGTCAGAAGGGTAACTTTCCATAGCAGTTGATATACTATGGAACACAGTGAAGGCGGTCTTCAAAAAGTGGAGAAAATATGGGACAACAGTGACGTTGCAAAGAACTGGACATGCCCCCAAAATTGATGAAAAGACAAGATGAAAACTGGTCATGGAGGCTGCCAAGAGACCTACAACAACACTGAAGGAGCTGTGGGAATTTCTGGCAAGTACTGGTTGTGTACTACGTGACAACAATCTCCTGCATTCGCCATACGTCTGGGCTATGGGGTAGGGTTGCAAGACGGAAGCCTTTACTTACACAGAAAAACATCCAGGCCCAGCTAAAATTTGCAAAATAATACATCAAGTTTCCCAAAAGGATGTGGGGAAAATGCATTATGGTCTGATGAGACCAAGGTTGAACTTTTTGGCCACAACTCCAAAAGGTACATTTGGCACAAAACAACACTTTGCATCACCAACACCACCACCCCCACGGTGAAGGGTGGTGACACTATCATGCTTTGGGGTTGCTTGTCTTCAGCTGGAACTGGGGCTTTAGTCAAGGTGGAGGGAATTGTGAACAGTTCCAAATACCAGTCACTTTTGGCCCAAAACCTTCAGGCATCTGTTGGAAAGCTGAAGTTGAAGAGGAATTTCACCTTTCAATATGACAATGACCCCAAACAAACATCCAAATCAACAAAAGAATGGCTTCACCAGAAGAAAATTAAAGTTTTGGAATGGCTCAGCCAGAGCCCAGACCTAAATCCAATAGAAAATCTGTGGGGTGACCTGAAGAGGGCTGTGCACAAGAGATGCTCTCACAATTTGACAGACTTGGAGAGCTTTTGCAAGGATGAGTGGGCACATATTGCCAAGTCAAGATGTCCCATGCTGATAGACTTCTACCCAAGAAGACTGACTGTTGTAGTTAAATCAAAAGGTGCTTCAACAAAGTATTAGTTTAATGGTGTGCACACTTATGCAACCAGCTTATTGTACGTTTTTATTTTTTATATTTTTTCCCCTAACAGAATTGTTTTTCAGCTGAATTGTACAGGGTTATAGGTCACATTAAAGGTGAGAAAAGTTTTGAAATTATTTATTGTGGTCTCTTTTTTATATATCACAGAAAACTGGCATTTTAACAAGAGTGTGTAAACTTTTTATATTTACTGCATTACAAACATGCATTGTTGTGACTTGTAAAGTTGTATTCTCTACAGGAAGAATAAAATGTGTCTTTCAGTTAAATAGTCTCTAGAGAATTTAAGTACCTTTATCTGCACTTTTTTTAAAAAAAAAAATACAGTATTTAATTTGATTTAAACTGTGTTGAAGGAATATTTAACTGAACTGGCAGTTTTAACTCTGCTCATTGTTATTTGCTAGTAATTACAGGTGTGGGGGTAGCTACATTCTTTGATTTCCTGTCCTTGCTTATTTAAGTGGTACAGTGTGAACTATTTTCTGCTTAAAAACCTTAGCTTTGGCCGGCTAAGAACTTGGTTATATTCAACTGGACGTATAAGAGAATTTAAGTACCTTTATCTGCACTTTTAAAAAAAAAAAATATACAGTATTTAATTTGATTTAAACTGTGTTGAAGGAATATTTAACTGAACTGGCAGTTTTAACTCTGCTCTTCAGTTACTCCCACCCACCCATCTTAGTGGCCTTGAAACTGCCTGCCCCTCAGCCTGCCTCTGGGCCCATCTCATTTGCTCACTCAACTGAGTGCAGTGAGATCATATTCTGATTTCAGGCACTCCTACTGTGTACAAAGAGAGCATCTGGGAAACGGACAAAAAAAAAAAAAAAATTAAGCTTATTTCCTGCCTTTCCTGTTAAGTGGTATAGACTATTTGTAGGCTTCTGAGCCCCCAAGCCCTTCTGTGTTTGAGGGAAGCCTTCTAGCTTGTTTTTTTTCTTATAACTAGCCAGTTTTCTAGTTTCAGCACTCAAATCTGTTTCTTTGATCTCAGCACTTGTTCAGATATAAAAAAAAAAAAAAAAAAAAAAATTCATCTGCTTTTACTGTACTTGTGTTTCTACCTACTTCATTTTACTTTTGCATCATCTTAAAAATACTCAGTTGTATTTATTACTGCTTGGTGTAACTCATTCTAAGCCTTTTGGTTTAAACACTTGGGCTTCGGACCAGTTGTTTTGCACTGAGAGGGTTTGTGGTCTGCACTGTTGTGGCAGAACAGGTAGCTTACATCCTTCTAGGTTGGGAACTACTGATTGAGGACTCAGTGTCTGTTATTCTAAAAGTGTATTAATTCTGGTTTAAGCACTTGGGTTTTCAGGCCAGTTATTTTACATTAAGAGGGTTTGTGGTCTGCACTCTTGTGGGAGGAGAGGCTGGACTCTGCACTTCTGAGCTGGGAATTTCTGGTTAAAAGCTTATAGTGCATGCATATCTGAACTGCTTCTTACTGAAGTTGGTGCGCCTTGTTTGCTGTGGCATAGACTGGATTCGGGCCTGCTGGATCTAGCTTTGTTTGTGTAACTTGAGCACTAATCCAGACATTCTCTAAAGTATTCAATTGCATTTATTACTGCTTGGTTGTAACTTGATTAAAGTGTAGCTATCATTCTAAGTCTTTTGGATTAAGCACTTGGGCTTCAGACCAGTTGTTTTACATTAGGAAGGTTTGTGGCAAGAACTGTGGTGGCGGGACAGGTAGCTTTCATCCTTCTAAGTTGGGAACTGCTGATTGAGAGCCCAGTGTCCAAGTGTATTAGTTCTGGTTTAAGCACTTGGGCTTCAGGCCAGTTATTTTACATTAAGAGGTTTCGTGGTCTGCATTCTTGTGGGAGAAGAGGCTGGACTCTGCCCTTCTGAGCTGGGAATTTCTGGTTAAAGGTTTATAGTGCCTGAATATTTGAACTGTATCTTACTGAAATTGGTACACCTTGTTTGCTGTAGCATAGACTAGATCCAGGCCTGCTGAATCTAGCTTTGTTTATATGCTTGTTGTTTGCTTGTTATTTCCCTGGAACGCTAATTCCACCTAATACGCGGCTTCTCAGCGCTTCTGTGGATCACTAGTGATATCTGCATTGCTTACTGTACTTATTTCCTTGTTTCACTTGAAAGAAAGTTACTGTTTGTCGTTTTTGCATTTAGTTACTTGTAACACATTGCACTCAAGTTACCTGGCACTTGCTCTCTAAAGCAATTAGAAAAGTCAGCACTAAAAATTAAAAGCACTACACCCTCACTCCCCACTGGCCCTTGTTTACAATTATTAAGGAATTCCCAATATTATTCTAGCATGTCCAAAGGTCAGCTGTCAATCTCCTCTCCGGTCCAGCTGGTGAATCTGGGAATCTTGAGGCAATGTTATAACTGCCTCATGTACACAGACATCCCTCTCCTCCTCCCACATAACACAAATACTTGCGAGAGATGCAGCTATTTAGCCAAACTGGAGGCTGAGCTCTCTCAACTCAGGACTGGCAAGACCAGACAGGAGGAGAAGGCAACTACACACACCACAAAACCAGCCTCACATAATGCTACCACACCACTGAATCAAATACATAAACACACAAAGACATACTCGGAGGCTCTGAGTAAAATTTACCTAAACAGCAGAGGCCTCCAAAGCAGACACCCAAACAACTGCTACCTCAAGACACCCCACAAGCAACACATAAACCACAAAATCAGTGTGCAAAGCAGTCACAGCCCTTAAGGCCAAATACAACACCAAACATACTTGTCATAGGTGACTCCATAGTCAGACACACTGACGTCCCACTCACCAGGCTGAACAAGGAGAGGGTCACAGTAAGCTGCCTATCTGGCGCTAGAATCCGCCACATAACACAAGCACTCGGGTCACTCCACGGCAAGTACAAATATGACACAGTCATTGTCCATGCTGGTGTGAACGACCTGAGACATACCTCCCTGGACTACATGAAAAGAGACAGAGGAGCTCTCTGATTATGTAGCCCAGGCAGGTATGACCCTGACCATGAGCAGTATCCTTCCTTCACCAAGAATGATGCCACAATATAGAGACAAGATGATCAGCTTTAACAATTGGCTTAATGTCTGGTGTCATTCAAAGGGGATCCAGTGTCTGTCTGCCTGGGATGACATGCTTGACAAGCCACGCTGCTTCAAGGACGGCTTGCACCCGTCACCCTGGGATTCCGGATAATGGCTAAGGCTCTTGCCACCCCATAGTGCCTTTTTAGGCAGGGCTCAAATTCTAAACCTACCACCCTAGAAAACAAAAATGGGAAGTAACTGAGGGTAATGCTGCTCAATGCCAGAAGTCTAAATCTCAAAATGCACTTTCGAGGCCCTTCTCAGTATGGAGAACATTGATGTCTGTGCTGTAACTGAAACCTGGTTCAAGGCTCCTGAGAGCACCCCGGCACTATTAGGTTTTACCTCGTATCATGCGCCGCCCCAAAACCCGGACCACACCACAAAGGAGGGGTGTATCCATATTCATAAAGGATACCCACACCTCCAGGTTGGTGGCAACGCACAAAGCTTCGGAAACCATCCAGGTGCAACTAACCATAGGCAAAACAGCTCTACAAATTGTAGCATGCTACAGGCCACCCTCTCAAACTCAGGAACCCCACACAGCCTTCCTGAAGACACTGGAGGGAATAAATGTATCTCCAAACACCATCATATTGGGTGACTTCAACTACCCGAATATAGACTGGGAACATTACTCAAGCCCTAACTTTCTAGCCCAACGGTTCCTGGAGTTCATAAATTCAAATGCCATGGAACAGCTAGTCACTTTTCCCACGAGAGGAGAAAATATACTAGATCTCATTATCACAAACCTGGGGACAAAATGCTCCACACCGGAAGTATATCCCTCATTGGTGAGATCTGATCATAAACTAATCTCACTGGAAATCCACATCCTGCCCCCACCCCAAACAAAAAAGACCACAGTGAAGAACTTTTCTAAAGCAAACTTCACACTACTCAAGACTGGTGTGGTATCCTTCAAGGCCCCTGAGCCAGTGGAAACCACAACCCAAGCTGGAAGCCCTTACAAATGCCTTCTATGAACACCTCCAGGACTGCATGGATCAGGCAATCCCAAATAAAACCAAGACTCTTTCCACAAAGGGCAATCGTCCAGTCTGGTGGACCCCAGCCATTAACAAACGTTACAATAAGAGGAGAAAGCTAGTACATGATAGAACAAAAGGCATAAAAGGGATGTCACCCCGATCATTATTAGTAAAAAAATATGAGCACTCATAAAATCAACTAAGGCCAATTTTAAATTGCCATGGATTCAAAGGACAATCATAAGGCCTTTTTCAGCTATGTTAGGAACCTGGGTGGAAACTCCCAGATATGCTCAGAATTAGTCCAAAATGATACAAAAATCACTGAACCCACAGACATTGCCAACATACTGGCAGACAGGTTCAGTGCAAACTTCACCCCCCTAAAGGAGAGATAACTATCCCAGCCGAGTGTAGCCTCCCAGACATCTCAAATGTGCAGGTGAAAGCTGCTCTCTCTAAAGCTAAAAACACAGCATCAATGGGACCGGATGGTGTCCCCGGCTGTGTGCTACACGAGCTAAATGAGGAATTAAACCCGCACATAAGGCAGCTGTTTAATCTTAGCCTTACCACAGGATACGTGCTCAAGGAGTGGCATACGGCAATTGTGGTCCCACTCCACAAAGGCGGTGCCTCTACGGACCCTGGTAATTACCGCCCCATAAGCTTAACAAGCCTAGTCTGCAAAGCTATGGAGTGGATCATAATGGAGCTCATAAACAAAGATATAGGGGACTTGCAGACATTGGACCCGACCCAGTTTGGCTTCGTCAAGGGCAGATCATGCCTTTTGAACTTGGTCGACTTCTTCGAAACAGTCACCAAGGCCATTGATGAGAGAAAGGCAGTCCATACAGCCTACCTTGACCTTGCAAAGGCTTTCGACACAATACCCCACTCGGGTATTGTAGAAAAACTTACCAGCTTAAATGTAAACCCATATGTCACAAGATGGGTTGCAAACTGGCTTAAGGACAGAACCCACAGGGTTAGAGTTGCTGGCGCTATGTCAGACTCCAAGCCGGTCACAAGTGGTGTCCCACAGGGCTCGGTCCTTGGCCCCTATTGTTTGGCATCTACTTCTCAGAAGTACAGGCCAACATGGGAGGACTTTGGCTGTCAAAGTTTGCAGCCCACTGCAAACTGGGCGCCATAGTGGAAAGTGCATCGGACACGGATATCCTTCAGAAGGGACTCACGGAAACAGATAGCTGGTGCCAGAGCCATGGCCTGAAGTTAAACGCCAAAAAATGTATAGTCATACCCTTCGGGAAAAACAAGGTAACCCCAAGCTACCATATAGGTGGCAATCCACTAAGCACAGAAGAGGTTATCAGGGACCTGGGGACCCAGGTTGACAGTGGCTTTTCTTTTGACACTCACGTTGCTAAAGTGATTAGAAAGACCTTCTACATTGCCCACCTGATCATGAAGGGATTCACATCCAGATCTAGTGAGGTCATTGTTCCCCTGTACTCTTCACTTATCAGACCAATGATCGAGTACAATGTCCCATTCGGGATGTATCTCACCCGACATCTGCAGCAATTGGAGAGACCCCAAAAGTTCCTCACCAAAAGGATAAAGGGACTCCAAAATCTGCCATATGCTGCCAGATTGAAGAAACTCCAGCTCTATTCAGTCGCATACCGTCTGCTCAGAGGTGACATGTGCCTGACATACAAGGCCATGTCCAACCCAAAATTAATGGACATGCTCCACCTCAAAAAATCCAAATCCACCAAAACCACTAGAGCAAGCAACTTAAACCTTAGCACGGATATAAATAGGATGTGCTGGAGGGATAGATTTATCACTCAGAGACTCCCTATGCTGTGGAATAAAATCCCGGTCCATGTGAGTCAGAGCACCTCGTTGGCTCTGTTCAAGAGAAATCTTTACCTGTGGATGGGAGATCGTAGGTTTACCCCGGGAATCATCTCTGTGTCACTGCTGGACAGGGGCACAACAAACTAATGGGTACAGTATTTTTTCATATAAGGGGTGGCGTAAGCCACAGAACTTTGGGCTAGGCTTATAAATGCCTTAGGGCAGATAGCCTAGTATAAACCTATGAACCTATGAACATTAACTCAAAGCAATTTTAAGAAAGGTATTAGCAAGTTTTAGAAATCTGCCATTTGTACACAAATGGTTAGTAGCATCCTAGCTGTCTGTGCACATCTAGGATAGTCAAAGATTTTGCCCTTTATTCTGGGGATTCGGTGATGATACTGGGAATTGCATGGCCTGCACGACTCCCTGACCATAGACCACTTTTGTCAAAGAAAGGACTGCTTCTAAGGGCCACTCTAACTATGGAAAGCAAGGCAGGATTTTCTGCATATTAAGGTCTGTAAGTCAAAGTAAAGGCCATTAAGCAAATAGACTTCCAAGGTAAGAATTTCACTGGCACTTGCCCTGCTGGTTCAAATGAAGTAAGCGTCAGTTTTTCTAAGAGAAAGTTTAAATCCCATGAGGAAGACACTGGCTTCGTTGTGAGTTTCAGATACATTATTCCATTCAGTAACTGGTTGACAGCAAGGACAGCTACTGAAGAGGGTTCTTGGGGTAAACATGCCACAACAGTGGAAAGATTCACTTTGAATGATGCAAAGGAAAAGGCCTCTGCCAATCTAGGTTGTGAGACAAGAGAGAGCTTATTGTAAAGATGAAGCTTTAGATCATGGGCCAGGCTCTCTACACAAAAAGGAAAACCTGAACTTTTAAGTAAGATTTTTCTGGTGTTTGTTTTCCTGCCCTCCTTAATAGGGAAAGGAATTCCACTGTGGAATTACAACCCTGTCTTTGATTATACAAGGTACAGGTGCTTTAGATGTGTATGTACAAAGGGATCCCAGTTATTCAGACAGAACTATGTGCAAGTCTGGGAACGGCAGTGGCCTCTGCTTAATTCCTCAGTAGGGAGAACCAGTGGAATCTTATCCAAAAGGATGTCATCAGATACATCCTACCTTAGCAGCATGCAGTGCTGTGGGAGTTTCTACTTGCAGTTGCTGACACAGGACCTGCTTAGTTTGTCCACTGTCAATGTCCGCACCATAATACACACACACACACACACACACACACACACACACACACACACACACGAGTCCTAGTCTGATCGAAGGTATGTTAAATCGAAACGTACTACAGGGAACTCACTTTCGCGAAACTGCATTTTACTGAAAATGCACTTCCGTAACAAAAAAAAACTCAGTTTGGATATAGATTTAGTTGTACATCAACATGTACAACTAAGCAAACTGTTGCTTGGATCGTGGTTGCATGCATTTCTGCTTTGGAGGTCTCTGTTGCTTGAGCAGATTTTTATTGAGAGCCTCCGTGAATGTTTGTGTTTTGTGCTGTTATGTGTGTGTTTTGGTGGTGTAGGTTTTGATGGACTATGTGATGAGTGTGGTGTGGTGCGAGTGTTTACCTTGTCCTCTTGACTGTCTAGTCCATTCTTGGGTGAAGAGAGCTTTGCTTCCAGTTTGGCTACATAAGTGCATCTCTCACAGGTTGTAGTGTTGGGTGGCAGGAGGAGAGGGTTGTCTGTGTACATGAGGCAATTGCTACATTGCCCCAAGATGCCCAGATTCATCAGGTAGACAGGAGAAAACACCGGGAGCTGACCCTTAGACATGCCTGGATAGCTGCTTATTTATTAAGTACTAAAAACTGTTTTACTCCAGACAAGTGAGGAAAGTTGAGTGCTGTAGTAATTTGTAGCGTATTTAGTGCTTACGAGTTCTGAACAAGTGCTGAGCTCAACGAAATAGATTTGAGTGCTAAAACAAAAAAAAATAGCTAGTTCTAAGGGAAATTTTGAAGAGCAGACTTTATGGGGCCAGGAATAGTTTAACCCTAGCTAAGCGGCGATGCATAGTGTATTTTTTTTAAATATGTAACAGTAGCAAATGAGCAAACTGATTTAAACAAATTTACCAATAAAAAGCTAAAAACTGAGCCCCGTTCCAGCAGTCTTCGATCAGACAAGTTCTAACTGCACACTCCTGCCACTAGGGTGCAGGGGAACCTTCTCCAAAAAAAGATGGTCTGGATTAGTGCTCAAGTTATACAAACAAAGCTAGATTCAGCAGGTTTGAATTTAGTCTATGCTACAGCAAACAAGGCGTACCAATTTCAGAAAGAAACAGTTCAAATAAGCAGGCAAAATAAGCCTTTAACCAGAAACTCCCAGCTCAGAAGGGTAGAATCTGCCCTCTCCTCCCACAAGAGTGCAGACCACACCTTCGTAATGTAAAATAACTGGCCCAAAGCCCAAGCGCTTAAACCAGAACTAATACACTCTTAGAATAACAAACACTAAGCCTTCAATCAGCAACACCCAACTTAGAAGGATGCAAGCTACCTGTCCTACCACAGCAGTTTCAGGACAGATGAAAACAGAAATTGCTATTATATAATCTGTTTATACTTGAAGTCAACCATGGCGGCTTGTTTTTACAGGAAGACCTGGTTTCGATACGGTCAGGTACAGCACAGTTTATGCACTTAAGTGTTTGTATGGGGCAGATGCATACACTTCTGCATAGTGATCACTGATGTCTGTGATTGCGGGAGGTATGAAGCTTTTTATACTATTGCTTAGTAGGCTGCAGTTAGCTTTGGTAAAGTTTTTTTATAATTTTTATTAATGTGAGGGTGGTAGTTCCAGTAGTTACTTCAAACGGAACTGCTTTGTTGTCTAACCTTAACAGTGAAGGCATAACACAAAGGAAAGTACAGTGGACCCCGATGTTGGAGAGTACTATTGTCCTGAACATTACAGCCCCTAGTGGGGGTGGAGACTATCTGTTCCAGAGCATTTGTGTTAAAATCCAGAAACCTCTGGGCGAGTGTGTTTTTGCTTATGTATGGGCCCCAGTCTATAGAAGGATGGTTGAAATCTCCCATGACTAAGGTGTGGGGCTATATGGTGAGTGATTCCAGTAAATCAGGGTAGGCAGTATGCTTATCCTGATTCATGGTGGGGGATCTATAGCTAGCAATGATGTGGTATCATACTTTCCTAACAGTTAATTGGACATGGGAGTAGTTTGAGAGACCCATGCTGCTTGACCAGTCTCGAAGTGCATTTGGTTTTAATGAAGAGGGACACACCTTCACCTTTGGTTCCTTCACGCTCATTTTGAGGTCTGAACATATGGAAAGCATTGTAGCCTTGGCATGGCCGGGGTGCTCTCAGTGACCTTGAACCATGTCTCTGCAACTGCATAAAGATCAGCATCCTCTAAGGTGAGGAGTACTTCCAGGGAGTGCAGTTTCTTGTTTAAACTCCTGGCATTAAGCAGCATGGTCCTGAGTTTGCCTCTATAAAATTTGGTATGTTGGAAAATTTGTTGTTTTGACATTACCTAAAAAAGGCACTATGGAGGAGCCAATGGAATTTGCCAGTATCCAAAAGCATTGGGGGGGACAGGTGCAGACCATTTCTAGCAAAACAGCATAGTCGGTCTACCCTATCCTCCCAGGGTGACAGACACTGGATCCCTCTGTATTGACACCAGAAGCTCAGCCAATTGTTGAAGTCAATCATTTTTTTGTTCATATTGTGTCATCATCCTGAGTGAGGGTAGGATACTGCTTAGGGCTAGGGACATACCTGTCTGGGATACATAATCAGAGAGTTCCGTCATGTGTCTCTTCATACAGTCCAAAGAGATGTGTCTCAAGTCATTCACCTCAAAATGGACTAGGACAGAGTCTGACCTTGTCCAGCTTGGTGAGGGAGACATCTGTGGGTCTTTGAGGTGTTTTGCCTTAGGGACTTAATTGCTGAGACACTGGTGTATGTGTTATTGTGTGTAGTGGTTTCTATTTGCATACCAGTGTGTGTAAGTGGTTTACGTTTGGAAAGTGTCTGATCTTTTGGCAGTCGTCTAGTGAGTACCTTCATGTATGTGGGTTTGTGTGTTGTGACCCTATTTGTGAGAGGTGAACTGTGTGTGCTGACAACCTAGTTGACGTCTGGTTTGTGAGAGAACAGATTCCAATTTCATAGTGTAATTACATCTCTCACATAGGGTATTTGTATTAGGATTAAGTGGTTGTCAGTATACATGAGGCAATTACTACATTGCTTCAGGACACCCATGTCAATCAGGCAGGCTAGTGAAATGATGGAAAACTGCCAGTCCATTATAGCAGGCTTTGTCCATACCTACTATAAGGGAAGGGATTTGGCTAGTTTGATCAGTTTTTGTGCTAGGACTAACAAAGGTGCATGTTCTATTGAAGGCTATGGATGATAAGTGTAGCAATGGTGCTCACTGTGCCCACAATGCACAGTATGGAATGGTTGAGAGGGTTCCACTGACAGAGGCTGCAGAGTACAAATTGAGTTTCAAGGTGTTTAGGTGTATACAGGACACCCCTAACCTCTGTTGCATGGTGCTCTGCAACACGCAAATTGGAGGCTTAAATACAAGTGAATTAAGACACCTTTAATCTAATCTACCAATAGCAAAGCACAAAATGAATCTTCCTCCAACAATCCCCATCTCGGACAAGACTGGATCCACACTCTTCTGCCAAAAGGGTGCAGCGGGAGCCCTCCTTAATGTAAGATGGCTGATTTACTGCTGAAGTGCATCAATAACAAGCTAGATTCAGCAGGTGTGAAGCTAGTCTATGCTATCTAGGTATCAGAAGAGTGCAAACCAAGTGCAGAGAAGTGTAAAAAAACAATTAGAGCCATTTTGTGTATTTCCAAGCTCAGACAGACCAGGTAAACACCTACTGCCACCAGATGAACAATCCCAGTCCTCCGAATGCAAAAGCACAGTAAAGGTGTGTCCGGAGTGAAATGCTACCACAAACAAAGTTAAAGATATAGATACAGCAGTGTATTTTATACAGCTTATAAAAGTATGGTTATTCAATAAAGCTTTGAATAAATGAGCCAAGAGCCACTCAACTGTACAAAATTTATAAAGGCACTAAAAAACAAGATAAGCCCTCCAGCCAGTAAAACTACATTCCGAAATCTCAACTGTTTCCTCAACCTCCACCGACAAGGCTACCTCTCAATACACTAGATGGAAAATCCACTGACCTCCTTTGTGTAAAAACACACTACTTTAGCCAAGAGCTAGCTAGATCAAGTACAACAGACAATTTGAGGCAAAATGCACTTTTTCAATATAAGCACAAGGAAAGGCAAATAATTCAGGATATTGACAGCAGTATAGAAAGGGAGGAGCTTATTAAGCTCAATTTACAGTAGCAGTGGGCAGCTTAAAGTCACCAGGTTCCAAAAAGCAAATCAACAAATGGGCTGGTGACGTGGAATCACCATCAATGCTTTAGTTTATGCAGGCTTCAAATCTTTTCAGACAAAAACAGAGGATCAGAATTTCACTGAGTATTTAAGTATCACTCAAGAGACAATTTAACCAATGAAAAAAAATGTGAAATGATCAGCCTAGATAATTTGTGGCCACCTCTCACATACAACAAAAACACCAGGCCAAGCAGAGTTCTTAAAATAGAAAACAAAATGGAGCAGGTTATCACAATCAGCTCATTAGGCCAGTCATCGAGTACAATGCCCCATTTGGCATGTACCTCACTAGACACCTGCAACAACTGGGGAGGTCGCACAAGTACCTCACAAAGATGATCCTAGGCCTTAAACAGTTGTCCTATATGGACAGGCTCAAAAAACTCCAAATATTCCGTGTCTTGTATCGCCTACTTAGAGAAGATCTCTGCTTGACTTACAAAGCCAAGTCTGACCCAGCTCTGTTAGAAATGCTATATCTAAAGAAATCCCAATCCCTCCGCACCACATGCTCCAGAGACCTCAACCTAATTACCACAATCAACAGAACATGCTGGAGGGACAGGTACATAACCCAGAGACTGTCCATGCTATGGAATAGACTTCCCATACATGTCAAACAGAGCACATCACTGGCCCTCCTTCAAGAGAAATCTTGATGAGTGGATGGGAAACAGAAAATTCACCCCAAGGATCACTCCAGTGGCTCTACTCGACAGAGGCACTGGGAACTAATGTCGGGTGGCACAATGCCAGGGTAATCCTATGGGCTAGGCTTGTAAAGGCTCCAGGGCCATTAGCCTAGTACACACCTATGAACCTGAAAGCTTACAGACAAAAATATAGGTTTTATCACCCATTAGGAGAATCACCAGCAATGCTTTAGATTATGCAGCCTTCAAACCTTTTCAGGCAGACTTCCATTCTGCAAAAAAACTGTCACTGGCGAAAAGTTCCCAGGGTAATCATTTCACTTTCTCCACATGCAGGGCCTTACCTAGCTGCCACTCCTTCATGCCCCACTTCACCTCCTGGACAAGACACTTCAGGGTCAAAGGTCTCTTCTAAGGAACAGAATTAAAAGCTTCTTCTTGGGACAGGAAGTGTCAATTTCTTTCATCCCTTCAGTCCTCTAGGTCCCTACACAGCCTCACGTAGTTACATTCAGGCAAGATGGTGTCAACTTTTGTGAAGGTTTAGCTTCAATTTTGTGTTCTCTTGGCCAACTCATTGCAAAGGCAGTACAAGAATAATTCCCGGTCCTTTCAATGCAGCTCTGACACTGGGGCCAGTTTTAATACCTGGAGATTAGGAACAAACCTGACATCCCATGCAGATGTTCTCAGCATGCCAGGTTTAATTTTTCCAAGTGTCGATGCCCCTGATGTTGATGAACGTATCAGCACCAACCTCCTACTAAGCCTGAAAGGATCATCACCGAGGGCTGCTTGGTGCAGACTCTAGTACAAACTATCAGGAACACTGTTGATTTTCTCAATATTTGCTTCTTCAGTGCCAAATTCTACCTCTGTGGCCTTGGCACCAGAGTCCTCAGGACTGAAGGCCATCACTGATGATTTTCTACTCTTGGCATCTGTGATAATGTGGTTGGCACTGGTGGCTTCAGCCCAGACTACATCAGGGGAATTGTTGGTGCAGAGGGTACTGGATCAGTCCCTTTACCATGCAGAGGCACCCACTCAACTGGTTCCACTCCTTCACACAGCTGAAGCAGAGCCTTTAGGCTACTCATCCATTTTGTCTCTACCATAACCCTACTCCACACATGACATTGGTTTTGAAAGTATTGGGCCTCACAGCAACCACTATCTAGATTCTAGACAGTTCCTTACACCCACCTGCACAAGAGAATGCTACAATGGATGCTAAGAATTCATTGGTGTCAAGCAATATAATCCATGATGAATGCCACAAAACTTTCAAAGACTTGCTTAAAACACCTGTCCTGGTTTATACACCCAGAAAACCTAACAGGAACTCCTTTTGTTCAACCAATCCTGAAAGCCACTCTAAACACAAATGCATTCTTAGTGCAGTGCGGAGCAGGCAATTTCTTGAAAGGAACAGTCCAGGGAACATGAACCACAAACAAAGCCAAGTTGCAAGTCAATGTCTCAGAAAAGACAGCAGATGTCCTTGCACTTCAGACCTTTGAAGACTTCCTATAACAAGGTGTAGTGTTCATCCAGTTTGACAATGAGACATATTTCTGCTCTAAACTCACTCTGCTTTGCCTCCTCCTTTAAAGCCAAATTCTGTCTGTGCCCCCATTTCTGTCTTTCAAAGATTCACCCCCTCACATTTTTTCTTGTGTGTCTCTATACCACTGATATTGTTCTTAACACTCATTCAGCTTTTTTTCTGGTCCTCTACAGGCATGTTTTCTGCCCCCTTACAGTTGTCTTTTATTGTGACAAATCTCATCTCTCATTATTTTCATGGTTTGTTTGCTCAACCCCCCCCCCCCCCACTGCCCATTACCAAGGATATTTCAAGACTCGCACTCTCTTATGATCTTCTGCCTTTTGACAATAGTTTCTCCTTCAATATACACACACACTGTTTTTCTGGTAAACACTTGCCAAAATTCTACCTTCTTTTACAGTGCCTCACCCTCCCAGTACAATACCCTTTGTGCTTAGTTCTCCCTAATATCCATATCCCCTGATAAAGCCAGATCTCTATTAGTGCTAAGCATTTAACAACTAAGGTACCAGTCCACTGAACTGGGGCTAGATACTGTAAAAGACTATTTTTTTTTCTTCTTGAGAGACTGCTGTTGGCTCAACCTGCTCCGCTCGGGCTCACTCCACTCCCCTACCCTATGCCCATTCCCACCTACCCATATCCAATACATTTATACTTACCACACCAACCAATCACAATTAACTTCATCACCATTACAACATACCATTTAATAATCACCCATTTCCTGCCCCCTCCTACAACTTCTCACACAATTACACTCATACTGTACTCTCTTACCTCCAGTTTCACAAACCACTACCACCCTTGCACCAAACCCTAAACTCAAACATGCTACTCATTCACATAATAATCCTTGCACTACTACTATTTGACCTCGCACTCACCACACTGCACAACCTTGCCATTATCTACTTAAAATCTCCCACCTACCCATCTACACAATCCTCCTCTAAGTGCACACACCAACATCAACATAACATCCCAAATGTATAATGTATAACTGCACCAGTCTTGTACTATTCTCATATAGATATTTACATTCACCTACGTCTCCACATATATCACTGAAACTCCCTCAAACATTCACTAAATATTTTTCAACATTTCGCAAAAACTCAAACCTTCAGTTATGAGGAGACATGCACCCCAACCCAGGCCCAACAAAACACATCTATCGATCAAAGGAAACCCCAACCAAAAATAAAACCTAACACTTATCATCAACATACCCCCAAAAAAGGTTAGACCTCCTCCTTGTTAACATAAACCTTAGAAGTTTATTAAACAAAGTACATGAATTCCATGCTACCCTATCCCTGTACACGCCTGCCACTGCTGTCCTAACCCCCACATAAATAACAACAAAATCATACCCCCTGAATATAATATTCTTAGATAAGACAGGGCATCAAAACTAGGAGAAGGTGTAGCAATAATATATAAGGACTCTCAACACTGAGAAACTGCAAGTAGATCCCCAGACCTAAATAACACTGAACTACTAGTCTCATGCCTGAAATCAACAACAATAAACATATAATCCTACTAGCAGTACACATACCACCCAACAACAACCCATCTACTACAGAAAACCTACTCTCATGGACATCCACTACGTTTAGTCAAGAAACCATCATAGTTGGAAATTTTAATACTGACTGGCAAACCTATTCCTCTGAAAATCCCTCAAACTAAATAAACTTACATGGTTTCACCCAAATGATAAATACACCCACTAGGGTTGACAAAAACAGCAACAATCTATTCTCGACTGGAGCCTGACAAACTCTTACACGTCTGTCACTCAGGTTGTCTGCCAGACAGCCTAAGTGACCACCTATTAACCTACTTCCGAAGGCATCAAAACTCACAAACATGCAAACTACTAAGGCATTAAAACTCACATACACACAAACTACATAATACAAACAAGTATGCAATACAAAGAATTTCTCCACAGACACTTTTAAACAACTATTCCAAAACTGCAATTAGCACCCATTAAAATACCTCCCATTAGATACAACAGTTGAATACTTCAGTAGTAAATTTCTATATATACTAAATACCCTGGCCCCTATAAGGCACATCAGATCTAAATCAAACTACTGCCCATGGCTCACAAAAGAAACCAGACAGCTACTAAATCATAGAGACAAACTCTGATATCAACATCAGGCCAACAAAACCAAAGCCTCCCTTGATAATTAGCATCACTTAAGACATACTTGCAAAAAACAAATTAAAACCAATAAATAGTACTACTCAAATATGCAGCACAAACATCAAAATAACCCACAAAAATTCTAGGGTACTATCAAACAAATTACACATCCAGGCAGTACTTCCTCCCCATCACCAAATACCCATAACACAGAAAAAAGTACAGCATCCCAGTTCAACCCCTTTTTCCAAAGCTCTATACTCTCGCTTATAAAAAACAAAAATAGTTCCCAACAAATCATTTATCGTGTAGCCAATGACACCCGTAGCACATTCTCTCTCCAACCCATCCAAATAGGTAAAATAAAGAAATTATTAAGAAGCTAAACCCTACAACTCTTGCCTCTAACAAACTATCAGATGAATAACTCAAACTAGCAGCCGACATCATCTGTTACCCAGTATCAATTCTGATTAACAGATCCATGTCAGAGCAGTCCATACCTAAAATTTGGAAAATATCCTATGTAATTCCACTCCACAAAGAAGGCTTATCATTAGAGCTCTCCAACTACAGACCAATATCGATACTATCCCCTCTTTCTAAAATTTTAGAAAAATGTATACACTCACAACTAATGGACCCTCTACTAACTAAAACTCCTTGCGAACTCACAACATGGATTTCGACCAAGCCATAGTACCACCACAGCCTTGCTTAACTTTACCAATACTGTAAACCAACTAAAAAAACAGCCAAATGGTCTCTCCATTATTTCTAGATATGTCAAAGGCATTTGACACAGTGTCCCATGAGCAGCATGACCTGCAGGTGCTGGCATCGCCAGACATATCTAAAAACACCCTCTCCTGGTTCCAAAATTACCTTTCAGATCGCTAACAAGCAGTCAAGTGGCAAAATAATCTCTCTGCTCCACTTCCTGAAACAGCAGGTGTTCAACAAGGGTCAGTACTTGGTCTACTATTGCTTCTTGGTCCTCACTAAATCTCCAAACTGCAACTAACCTTGCTACCATTATACAATATGCAGATGATTCCACTGTCATCTGTGCCTCATCCTCCCTGCCACAGCTACAAGAAGTCATACAAAAATCCTACATAGTCATTGAATCGTTCCTAAAAAATATCAGCTCATCCTAAACCCCAACAAAACCAAACTAATGCTATTCACCAACAACAATCACAAACAACCTCAACCAGGACTTTAAAATCACCTCATCCAATCGCACACTAATGGAACCAATCTCAGAAACTAAGCTACTAGGTGTCACTACTGATAATTTAAAATTTGAAAAGCATACATCCCTTGCAATTAAAAAGGCCCACATTAAACTGGGTTCTCTTTACAGGATTAAGACCTACCTAACCAACTCTTTCAGACAAGCAATCGCCAGGACCCACCTATTATCCCACCCTATGCTACACCTCCCCCATACTCACAAACCTCAAAAAAACTAACTTAAGCAAACTTATAACATGCTACTACAAGATAGTCAGAGTTGCCGCCAACCTACCCCACAGAACCTATCACTGCCTTGCTCTAAAACAACTCAAATGGCTAGAATTACCTAATCTCAACCTTAATCCAGCTTACGCTAACTCACTCTATAGTATACCTAAATGACAAATGTCCATCTATACACAACCTAGTACAAATCCACTAAAACAACAAGACCCTGAGATCCTCCAACAAACTACTATTAAAAATTAAAAAAATTAAGAGACTCTCTTTACTCTAATCACATCTCTAAAGCATGGAACTCTATCCCTCAGAATATGCTAAACACACCCAACCCAGCACTGTTCAAAAATCTGCTAAAGATCCATCTAAATGACAACTGTCCATGCTCTTGCTCCTCACTAGGCTGAACTTGTCTGACATTTCCCCATCTCAGCTCACCCTCAAACTCTTTTCCCACTTAACTCTCTGATGTATATATAACTTTCAACAAAATTATTGCATGTTATTGCATGTTGTTGGACTAACACTGAATAATATTCCAATGTCGACTATGCTTTCTTTATCATCTGTATAGTTTTGTGCTGTTATACAGTGTACAGTTATGTGGAGCTTTTCTATTTGGGCCTCCACTGAAAATGGGCAACTAGCCCAGTCGGACTTCACAGGTAAACAAATGTTAAATAAATAAAATGATGACCCTTAATTTTCTCTTCAAAAGAGAAATCAGTCTCTTATAAAGCCAACTGCCTGCTTCTTATCAAAATCACCAAAGACAGACTCATCACATCTCTGTCCCCATTTCCTTGTCTCCACATCCCTCATTCTACAACGGTTTTATGTTTCAATGATTCTGTATCTACCATTTCACTCGACTCCTTCATCCACCAGTAATATGGTTTTAGGCTTCACCCACTAACTGTCACAGGCTATTTCCTTTAAATTCATACCTACTTCAGTACTGACTTCTTCATTTAAGACTTAGAATGAAGTTGAAGAGTACAGGAGATGGTGTCTGATTTTGAGATTCAAAAAGCATTTATACCACAAGACTCTCTTATTCAAGTAATGAATACTGTCCCTTATGCTCCTATGACTACTGAAAAAAACATGCCTTCAAAAAAAGCCTAATTTATAACAGAAAGGTGGCAGAACAGGCTAGTCTAGAGGGTGCTTTACCACTGCACTAATGTTTCCACACGGCAAAATAAAAAGAATCAAGATCAGAGTTAACAAAATACTTTAAATATGGTTAAAAGCAATCCATTCTACAGGTGGAAACCATTACGGGGCTGCATGAAACCAAAAGGGTAATATGTTCATGCATACTTCACATACACAACCAATTACTTATGCATAATATATGTACAGCCACACAGCCTTTTTTTTTTTTTTAAATAAAGTATACATTAATATAAACTGCACATATACTGAAATTCTAACGCTCTTCAATACATACCTTAGCGAGATCATAAAGTTTTACGGCTTCTTCAAACAATCCCTTGCTCTCTGCTACAGAAGCAACATTACTGATGATGGACTTGGTGTCACCAGCAAACTTATCTATTACACCAGGCTGATAAAACAAAAAGATATTTGGTACACAGTACAAAGACCATTAGCCAAAATATGTATCTATGTTTAAAACATTAGAATAATTCTCATAAAATTAAATTATATTTATTTTAGAACTCTAACTCATTTCAAAAGGTTTTAGATAAAATATTTGATTAATTTTTGTTTCTTAACTGGGAAATGATAAAACATCAACCAAAGTCACAGCTAACACAATGTAAGACTGTTTTTTTTTTTTTTTTTTGCACACTTTGCCTCCACTGCCCGCCAATCATCAGGGTCTATGTCATGTAATCGAACTTCCAGATGTTCTAACACCAGAAGTTCAAACAGGGAAGTTCAAAAATTGAAAATGCCGAAGCCGCAGAAATCCGAATTCTTTCCTAGGGAAAGAATTTGGTTGGCTGTTTCTGCAGCTTCGACATTTTCTCCACTGTGGTGCGAAAGTTACGGAATGGGTTAACGTAAGTGTGATGGACGTTGGGGTTAGTGTGCGGGTAAGGTAAGTGTGCAATAGTGATGGAATTTAGGGTTAGGGTGCAGGTAAGGTAAGTGTGCAATAGTGACAGACCTTAGGGTTAGGGTTTGGGTTAAGGTTAGTGCATAAATAGTTGTGTATGTAAGGTTTAGTGTAGGTTTATTAGGTTTTTGGTGTGCTTATATTGTGTGTATATTTTTCGAAACAGCAAATTTTTTCCCTGGGAAAAAATTCACTGTTCTGAGGTTTCGAAGTTATCACATTTTGAACTTCCAAGTTCGAACATATGGTGTTTGAAATTTTGGAAGTTCGATTATGTGACACAGACCCCAATCATCAACCCCTTTTGTCCAGATGACCTGACCTACTCTTTCTCTCATCAGTGAGGATGAAAGCTGGCCAAGAGGGGTCATCATACAGGAGCCATTGAGATGGTTTGAGTTTTTTTTTTTTTTTTTTTTTAAATTAAGCCCTACATCCCTTGTTCACTCTCAGTCTTCCATGAGGGAAGGGAGAATGCAACAGGCAAACCACACTGATCACCCCTCACTTCCACACGGGAGCGATGCCAGCAAACAGCAAGTCTTGCCATCTTCAAGCACAGGTGTGGTTTCCCCAGTCTCCACTGGAGAAATCTAAAGCAACCGGTGCACTGACAGAGCTCTCACCCCCCCCTACTTAACTGGGAGAGGCAAGAAGGCCGTGCCCCATCCACACCTTTCCCTTCACAGCTGGTTCCTTGACTGTAAGGGCCATTAATCAAACCACAGTCACCTGAGTAGCAGTCAGGGTTCCATCCCTCTGTGCTATGGGAGTGAGGTGAATACAATGTAAGATGGTTAAAAATAAAGAATAGAAACAATCATTAAGGAAATTGCATGTTTACAGTGCACATTAAGTAAATAAGGACAAATGAACCAAATTAACAACTAAGACAAATATACTAAATTACAGAAAGGACTGTTCAAAACTGTTTCTTCACTGCTTGTTATATTACAGTACATTATCTAATCAGAGACACTAAGATTTCTTTACAACTGCACACATGCTAAACAGACTTGGGTAAATGCAAAAGCAGCAGCATACAGTGTGCCAGAAAGTGTATAAGAAGGGTTAGGGTTACACAGCAGTTAATTTTCAAAATCTGTAGAAGGACCACATGGAGAAACGGCAATAAATAAGTGAAGAGAAAACTGTATGCCTCTACAGTGGTAGCACAAGTAGGTCTGATATACTATACAATCAAAGTCTCTAGCAAAATTCAATCTTCTTCTTCAGTTTTAAGCATGTTTGGGTTGATGCTGACCTGATCACATTTTTGCTATGAATAGTGCATAAGCAAAGGCTGGTTGGTTGTGACAAAGGAACCAAGAGATAATTAAATGGTAATAAGCCTAGCTGTGTAGCGAAGGGGGATGAAGTCCCAACTGTGACCATGGCAAACAGAGTTTAACTAACAGTTCAGGTGCTGGAACAAGTCAGGGGAGGATGGGAGTGAGCAGTGTATGGTTCTATCCTGGAGAGTGCAGTGGTTACTCGCTGGCTCTGCAGTCTCAGAGTAAGTGGAGCCTGACATTAGCAGGGAGCTAGAAAACAGGAGAATACGGCTGTGGCTACCCAGGCTGGTGGTGGTAACCTTTGTTGGCATGGTCATGAGAGTGAGCATGCATGGAGAGAGGAGAGTATTTAAGTCCATGCAGTGATGCAGGTGCCCAAGTCACCATCAGGGACTGAGGTTAGGGCCTACTGAAATGCATTAATTTGTCAGGATGCTAGCAAGAGTACAAGCAACTCTCATAACTGCATGTATGACAGACCCTCCAGACAGTTCTTCCCCCTGTACAGTAATGAACATGTCCTTACTATGAGAAATCAAATGGATTTAGACCAACTGGGGGAGTCCTGAAAGTGAAAAAGTATGGGGATAGAAAGATAAAAAAAAAATTAAAAACTACTAAAGCAATAGTTATGGGAGGTGATCACTACAACAATGCATTTTTGAGATGTAAAAACTAATGGACATTTAAGACTTCTGCCCCTACACTCAAGGTCATCTAGGCAAGCAAGGCATCTATTTACTTTAACAAACCTTCCATTCTAATCTTAGAGCTGAATCTAGTCCCTAGATCACAGAGTCCTGACTCCACACATCTAGTTCTTCTTGATGCCCCCCCAAAAGCAAAGGAATTTATTCCCAAGGATTCTTCAAATTGACACTGTAAAATAAGATAAAAATACCTAAGGGACAATGGAGGAAAGGTGTATTTCTAGAGGACAATTTCCAAGGGGAATAGCCCAGATGAGTTTATAACCAGAAGAAATTGTCAAGAGAAGGAAAAAACAGATCCAGATATATGACTGGGTTACAGGAGAAACTGACAGGAGAGTAGCAGCAAATGTGGTTTGTTTGGACAACAACTGACTTACTACCATGCAGGTGGCTGCTAAAATGACTGGGAGAGTTTAGGAGTAGGATCAAGAACAAGGAACTTGACCACTGTAAGGCTGAACAGTAGGACCTAGAGGACTGTTCTGAGAGGGACAATATTACAAATTATAAAAGCAACAAGTACAGTCCACATAGATCATTCCTGGGTGCACAGCCTTTACTTCAAATTAAGGGGGAACACTAAATGGGGTCACACTCTTGGCTGACGGCACAGCATTAAATGTCAAAGCAGAGACAGGGAAAAAGAGTCTAAGAAAGGATATAGAAAGGTTGACCAAGTGGGGTAAAACGTGAGAGATCAGGTTTGGTGTAGACAAATGCAAAATACTGCGCCCATGTCACACCAACTTTGCTACGAAATGTCAGTTAAGGGGAGTGGAACTGATGCAAAAGGTCAGAAAGTTAACTGCAAAGATTTGTCAGATTAAATAGAGATCATAGCACTGACCTTTATCAGTAATTCTGTTTTAGACATTTGGACAACCACAAAATGTCATGCTGTGTTTGCACCACTCCATCTTAAAAGGCAATTTCACCATAATTTTGTGAAATAAACTTTTGGAATAAAGCTTCACATGACTGTGTTATAATTCATACGATAAGGTCTCAAAGAAAGTATGTTGGTGTGTATATTGAATGGGAAAGATCAAACATTCGATGACTGATCTGTTCCATGAAGAAGGTAGGAGAAATGTTTTTGGTGCTCTGATAATTCTCCAAAGAGTTTCAGCAAATGTCTACATATACATCCATAACAATCCATCCATATGCTATACAAAGGAGAATGCAAAAAAGCATTAACATGCTACCAGTGTATATATGGGTGAACACCGAACATTTTCTAATATCGACCCATTTTCAGCGAATGCTGAAAATATCGAAGAATCAGAAAACCGAATTCTTTCCTAGGGAAAGAATTTGGTTGTCCGTTTCTGTTGCTTCGGTATTTTCAGCGCTCTGTTGGAAAGTTACGGTTCAGGTAAGTGTGCGATTGAGTGCGGGTTAGGTATGTGTGTGATTGTGTGGACATGAGGGTTAGGGTGCGGGTGAGGTGAGTGTGCGATAGTGACGGACCTTAGGGTTAGGGTTTGGGTTAAGGTAAGTGGATAGTGGCGAGTGTATAGTTTAGTGTAGGGTTAGGTGTAAGACTTTAGGTGTATGTGTGTGGATTGCTGTTTATTTGGTGTGCATGTGTTGTGTGTATGTTTTGGAACAGCTAATTTTTTCCCTAGGAAAAAATGTGCTGCTCTGAACGTTCAATGTTTGGTACTTTCGATTGGTAGGGTTCGATATTAGATCACTCAACATTTTGAATGTTCGGTGTTCTAATATAGACCCGTGTATATCACTTCTGCTGGTAAAGGATAACTAGTGATACTTGTCATACTGTATGAATTTAGTGTCCCTCACCTACAGTTTAGTGAGGTGTGTGTACATGAGGTAGGGCTGGGGGGCTGCCAAGGGCATGGGAGCATAGCGTATAATTTCTGATGCAAGACTGTTTTACTTCCATAAACTGAAGCTAGCTGGAGAAATTAGTTAAAAAAAATCAGATGTATATTCTTACAAGCTTGTTGTAAGGACCAAACATCTCACTTGTACAGAAACATACAAAGTACAGTAATAACTGTTATCTTTACCTTGCGGCTTCCATCTCTTTCCAGTCTTCCTAGGAGCATATCAAACTAGAAAAAACAATGTTAAATAACACCAATGAGAATACACATTAGTATGACTACAAGCCTAAACTCTACACAAGTTAAAATAAGATGCAAACATTATTTTAAATTCATTTGTTTGACTTGAGTTTGAAGAACAGCATTGCTGTTCTCTGTTACTAACTTTTCCAAGTTATTTTGGATAGCTTTTCAACATGTGCAATGGACTTCTGTCAGATGCATGGTGAAATGTGCTAGATGTACAAACTGTATGTGGTGCGGTCATTTTAGAACCAAGACATTCATCTGACACCTGAAAAGGACCACAAGCACAAGTACACTGACTCACTGCATTTCAGCTATTCTGCATCATTATCATATCCTGCTGTGTTACTTAACCTGACTTGATGAAATGGCAGTTTCTGTTACAGGAATGAGCGTTCTTCTCACTGACTATGAAAAGGATAGCTGCCATCAAGTGCTCCATCCTACCATATGCTGTCAACCCAGAGAACATCCCTGCCTCCTTGTCTGGAGCTGCTGCACCTCAATATCTGTCCAACCTTGTGGACTGAGCTTCACATCACTTTATGTTGAGTGACCTTTCAGGGGTATGTTTCTCTCAACTGTAATGGCTATTACTTTTTACATCTCGTACAACCCGCCCACCCCATATTAGTCTCCTGAAACTGTTCTGATGTGTCAACGGAAGCACTCAATATTATTACATGTACTCTCCCTGCTTTCTGATTTTTGTAATTCCATACTTCTTGTGTCATTTCAGGATCTCCTGAATTGTACTGAAAAACAATAAAATGGTGTGCATTTATTATTTTTATATAAGATTCACAAAAGCCTGAAGTCACACGAAGCTTTCTATTGCATTCACATATCCTTTCATTTTTAAGGCCCACATGCTTACAAAAAATGTATTAGATTAAGCCAAGGGCATTAATCCAGACATTCATCTATGCAAATATAAGAGAAAACATATCAACTCTACATATATTATAATCAGTGTGCTTTTACACCCCATCCCTCATTTCAACAGCCCAATATTGCAGCAAATGAATTTAAAATTGCTTTGTCTATCCTTTCTTTTTTTTTTACACTGCAATGCCTACATTTCTTAAAACTAAAAAAGAAAAAAAAAACACTTACTAGCTTTAGCATCTTTATGACATATAGCAATCACTTAAAAGGCTTTACTATATAACGTGAAATTTATATAATGAAATGTCTTATACAAATAACATTTTTTTTTTTTACTTACAGTAACTTTTTTTATTCATTTTAGTATACTTCCAAACATTAATGACATGAAATGGGGGTATGTCTTTCAGTCCCTAGAGAAATTTAACAAAGCCAACTAAAGTCCAAACTTTCTCAGTCACTTTTTTCTGTAACTTCTCAAATGTGACTGATGCTTTATAGACTCACATTTATTCACTAATTTCAGTGTTGTTTTGTTCTTCCTGTTCATCTCAATCTTCCAACCCCAAAAAATCCTGTGTTTTCTTCTGTCTGTCCCTCAAGTATTTTCCTTTGAAACATTGGAAAATGTTTCACTGGCAAAGTCTCTCTATGAGCTTTATCATCAAAAGAATAAAAGCAAAGTCCCCTTCTGTTTGATGGCTCACTTTTTGTTGGACAAACTTTTGTATTTCCTTCTTGGCCTGTTCTGCATAAAAAGTAACTTTGATCTTCCAGGAAAAATATTCTGAAGACAGCTGAATGCAGCAGCTTGAATCTCACAATTGCCTCTCAATATTCTGACAGCTGGAAAAAATTTGCTTCTCTTCTGCCTGGTTTACAGTGATTATGTTCCACAATATACTGTCTCCAGTTTTTAATATTTTGCCCTTCTGTCACAGTTTTTGTCAGGATCAACTCTTTCTGCTGGTATTACTGCATCGTTATTAACACAGGTCTTTGCTGATTTCTCATTTCCAGAGCATATACATGGTGTGTCCTTTCAATTAACAAATCCTGCTCTAGAATACCAGTCCAGTTGCTTATTTGTGCTTTCTTATAATTAATACAGTCTGTCCCTTACAGTTTTCACTGGTGGAGTGCTCTGTTCTCTAAATCTACCATTTTTTTGAAACAGCTCTTCTTGAGCAGTTTTATACCCAACCACACTGGAGAGAGTAGAATGTGGAAAATAATACTCACTGTACATCAGGCAGAAGAGAAGCAAATTTATCCTAGCAATCAGAATATTGAGAGACAAGTATGAGACTCAAGCTGCTGCATCCACCTTTCTTCAGACTATTTTTTCCTGAAGGATCAAACACTATTAGAATAATCCACATAGACAAAAATACAAAACTAGCACCCTGGCCTACCAGCCTTTCAGGTTAACATACAACCAAAATGGTTACTTTAACACTTCAGTTAACTGAACAGTTAAACAATCTCATTACCCAACAGGGTACTACTTGAGGCAGTACGTTATTTAAACAGAGAATAAAGGAGAAGCAATTTTTAACACCATGAACTTTCCTTATAATCATTCTAAATATACAATAAATTATTTATATATTGTTCAATGGGCATATGATTAACAAAACGCCAGTAAATGTTTCTTAATAACTAGCAATTACATTTAAATATTTTAAAACTATTTCAAGATCTGTTCATTATTCATATCCCTGGATAAAAGATTGTTTTATTTAAAAATAAACTAAGTTTTCTTCTTAATACGAACATGTGCAATATTTGTGAACAGTGGTTTTGTGATGTACTTGATATCTGATAAAATATGCTGTGGATAAGTATACTTATAACAGATTTCTGAGGTAATATAGTTACTGTACCAGTAAATCATAACATTTGGCTTTTCTTTCCACCACTCATTTTTCCCAGCTACTGTGCAATAGTTTCCATTGCTGCCTCACAGCAATTGTTAATCCAGTTCAGTTCTCTGCTGCAGTGTCTTGTGCAGAATATACACATCCTCCAAGTGTCCATATGGGTGTGGGTGTTCCTACTTCTTCCCACATCCCTAAGATGTGGTGTAGGTTAATTGCTAACCCTATAAATTGCCTGTGGATGTGGCTGAGGCTGTGTATGTCCTGAGATGGGCTTATACCCTCCTATAACTTTCTTGCACCTACTGAGTGCACTGCTGGGATAGTCTCTGACTCTCCTGAAAACATGGAATGGATTAAACAGGTAACTTTGGAATGAATGAAGTCAAAGGGATCCTCAGGAGGTCTTAGGAGGTCTTAAGTTATCCAAGATGTAAACTGACACCCAGATATTCGACCATTGTTAAACTGCATAATCAAGAAGGAATGTTTGACAAATACAGAGTGCATGATACCTGTATGTGTGCAACATATACTGGAAGGATGCAAAGGAAAATTCAGTGACATCCATCCATTTTCTGATAAACTACTTGACCTTTGGGTTGTGGAAGGTTTAGTAATATGCCAATGTTATTTAAATAAAAAAACATTCTGTAATACAGACAGCTTTAGCTGGGAAATATTGCACTGCCAATAAATCAACATACTTAGCAAGGTGAATAAACTAACAACCTACAAGATATAGTATGAAATGCAAGGGTGTCAAGCCTACAATGATCTAGAAGATTAACCCCAAATTTTGAAATGCTACTGTAATAAATTCCTTATAGACAATACCAAGAAAGTCTTCCATGAAACCTGTTCCAAGTAAATATTTTACTGTAGAACAGAACTCTGCCAGTGGGGAATAATTTGTTGGGAGTTTTATCATCACAGTAACAACATTATGTCTGTGATCGGCTGTTACGATTAAGTATGCTTTATCTACAAATGCACTACCTGTTTCAAGAACAGTCGATGCAACAGTAAATTACAACATCTGGGTCACATCTTATGCACTAGTTATTTTTTCCCGACAGGAAGATGACGACTTAGAAATGTTCAGTGGCTGACTTCAATATGTCAAGAAAAACTAAAGCTACAATGCTATTCTCCATAATTTATTATATAATGGGCAGTTAGTAGCAGAGTCTGGTATGACGTATGATCATTACAGGTACTTAACTTGTCATTTTACAGTTCTGTAATGCTGAAATATACACAAGGCTTAATCAACAGTCTGCAGTAAACATCATGAGCACAAGAAAACCAAGTTTGTGCCTCAGAAATCACAAAAATATAACACAGTATCCACTAGAAGAAATCTGTAGATGCTTACTAATTCTTAACAGGATGATACAATAATATTTCTCAGTCACAATAATATACCAAATATTGTAATCATTTAAATTTGCAAAGACAAACAGATTTTGGGATATGCATCTAAAATAGTAATGCTGTGAACTTACAAAATAAATAGAAAACTTCTGTCATCTCTGTACCTAACACAAGGCAAAGGAATTCAGCAGACTAAGTAAACCTTAGAAGGTACTGACAAAGGCCTACTTGGGTAACTTCACTATTAACAAAATATATGCCAAATAAAGCCAACATAAAAGGCAAGATTAATAGGTGGATTGGACACTCTAAACTGGCCCTAGGTGTGAGTGTGTGCATGTGTGTGCCTTCTGTGGAAGGTTGGGCGCCAGGCTGGCAACTCGACACTGTAAAACTCCACTGCCAATCATGAGCGGACAGGTGATCCGCTGTGGCGACCCCTAATCGGGAAAAGCCAGAAGAAGAAGAATACCATTGTGCTATTCTGTCAAGAAAAAATGCAGAGCTATCAAAAATGCAATAAAACCACCAATCTTCAGCTTAATTGTTCAGATATTACCCTTTAACATGGAAGGAAGTATGTTCTGTGAATTAAAGTAATATGAATTTGAATTACAATGGAAAACAACATATACCAGACACCACTAGTTGAATCCATTATATATTAAATGGCTAGACCATTCTTTTACAAGAATATAAGTAAAATATCTAAACTGAGGCAGCTTGAGTTTCAACACTTTCTTCCGTAAACAAATAAATATAACCTTTGAGTTAGGACAGGATAAGTCTTAATTGAGAGTCAGACTGTAATTATGCAAACCTGTATTATTGTCATGCAAGGAAATGGCAAACGCATGATTAGCCAGAAATATGTTGCACGAACATTATCATAAGGTGCAGTGCATCTAAATGCTTGCAGACCCACAGATACAACATTCTCATTACAACCTACTGATACCTCCACGGGTTTCCATAGTTACATTCTATACTTGCATCCTAGTGACACCTCTAAGCATCAAATATTCCTTGTTCCGATTTACATTAATTCCAAGATATTAGAAGATTTCATCTTAAAAAGATTACACAATGGCAGACACAAATATATTAATATTTAACTACAGTGTAGTGCAACTGAAGAGATATTAAGTAGAATTTGTATGTTATTTATTTATATGTTATTTATTTATAATACATTTCATATTTCTTTAAGTATCTCATTAAGACAGAGAACTGCTTAGACACACATGACAGTTCACATCTGTAAAAAGAAAATGCGGCTGGCATTAATTGTGTTCCCTGAATGGTTACACAGATATTGCAAGCTGTTTATGCAACATTACAAAAAACTATTTACTATGTTTACTGTGACTTATAAATTCCAATTTCACACTTATAATCCAATTAGTCAAACCTCTGTAAAAAGTACTTTGTGCTAAACAGTTTGCCATTTACAGTTTTCTAGCAACATGGTTCCAGAAATGTGAACATTTGTTTGAATTGTGAGGTCATGACTTCATTTTTTTTTTTTTTTCAAAACCTCAGGCCATACCTATTGGAAATTAGAGGACAAACTAAAAAGTGCTCCAATGTAGTGAATTAGTTAATGCATGAAGCTAGGCCATTATTCACTTTGGAAAAGGGCACAGAATCAAGCAACTCCAAAATCTTTTACAGAGTGGTATTTTGATAAAACAACCTATAAACCTTATAGTTTTGAACTCATACTGCTGCTCTATTAGATGCATAAATCTTCTCAAATTTATGCAACAATCTATCCTCTCTAGAGAAGTGCAATGACTCCTCTGAGATTTCACATAATAGAAGGTTTCTCAGATGCATTGCAAACACCACCACATGGATCCTGTGTTACAAAACAGCAAAATTTGCAACCAATCAGCCTTTTAAAACACAATTTCACTGCATTAAAACAATTAAACTGGCTTGAACTCCCAAACCAGTTTACATACTCTCAACTAATCATTGCCCACAACCTATTGTACTCTCCAGACAAATGCCCAGAATTACAAAATACTCGTGTACTATTCACCCAGTAGAGACCCTCACTCTAGCAATAAACTGATACTATGTACCAGTAAAGACATCCCCTACTATGTACCACAGTAAAGGCATTCAATACTGCTGGAGACTCTACTCCCATTATATGTCAAAACTTTGGAATGAAATCTCCATAGAGATAAAACAGATAGAAAACTTACTTTCAAAATTTTGCTTAAACAGGACCTATGCCAAAGATAGCTCTGTTCTTCCTGCTCACCTGGCTAGCTTTACTCAGATTACTTCTCCTGGTTTCTCCTCATACTGAACTAATTTCCTAAACTACTCCTCTTACTCACACTCCATCACTAACTACAATTCCTCCTCTGTTCCTTCATCATCCTGCTCATTTCATAATGTTTCCTTTTCTATCTCTCATCAATTTTTAAGCTACATTACTACTTGCTGGTCTGTAAAGTATTACCAACCTCAAAAACACTCCAGGATGATCTTTTTCCTGCAGCCATCATTCTATAAATACATTAACTATTACTGTATTTTATTTTTCTATTCAATAGTTGGCCAACTTATGTTAACTGCCCTCTTGCTTTGTTTGTGTTAAACTGCTATGTTCATGTAAGAAATATTTAAAAAAATCAAGTAAATAAGCTCACATACAGATGTTTTACCAAACAGGTATAAATGTGCATCATGTGTAAACTTAAATGTGGAGCTTTTCTCCCTGGGCCTTTGCTGAAAATGTGTCTTACCCAGTCGGACTTTTCCCAGTCAACAAAGAGAAATGAATGAATGAATTAATCAATAAACTATAATATAACAATTAAAACTATTTGTTTGTCAAACCCATACAAAACATCAACAGACAAATGTGGCAGTGCCTGTCTATCAAGAAGCTTAAAATTTTCTTCCATAAATAACTAAATTACTAAGCAGGTCTGTGTATAAGACTGCTCTACGGGAACTGGTACATGCAAGTATCATGGTGGAAAAGGATGTTGGGGGTAACCACTACAGTAATAAATGTGAGTTTGGCATTAAGCTCAGTGCCGAGAGTCCTGGTACTGAGTACTGCAGGGGTGTACAAAACTGAACCAACACCAACACAAAAGCCACTGGGATACCCATCAGCAAAGAAACCCTTGGGCTTCAAAAATCAATGGTATCTGCAGTGATAGCCTACAGAATACTGTTGCCAAGGGAATATCTAATGGCATGGCCACTGATGCCAAGCAAATACTATGATAATATGAACATCACATCTTCAGGCTTCAACACTAGGCCAGGCGTTGATCCTGACACCAAAAAGGTTGACACTAGCACTCTTGAAATCAGTGCCAATGATACTAGGATTGGTGAGGAAAGTTTTGGTGTTTGAAAGCGAAGAAATAAGACAGCAAAGGAAACTCTATCCTGGACAGAACATGTATGGGAAGGGACTATCAAAGAGTTTCTTCTTAACCATCAATAGTGCCGCTGTCAGCCTGTCATAGTCTAAATTAAGGTTGACATAAAGGTTGTAGTTTTAGCTATAACAGACTTGAAGCACAATCTGAGAAATTCCTCTGTAAGCTTTAATGTCTGACAAATTAGAGAAGCTGCAAAGAAACAGATTCAGATTTGACCACTTGAATTGCAACTTTATGAACAGGATCATTTATTTTTAGTTGAACCAAGACGGATACAGGAGAGGATGGAAGTGGCTTGGGCCTGGACTGCTTATGTATTCTATGCTTTTTTTTGGGGGGGGGGGTGGTGGTGGTTGTGAGAAACATCAATGGTCAAAGTCGAAGAGGTGGAATGTCTTTTCTCTTGGCTAGAGAGCATTTTTTCTAATTAATAAAGCATACGTTGATTACTTAGGCTTTTAAGGGAGAAACTGGTAAACTGTCAAACAAATATGACACTGGTGACTATTATATTCATCACAGCAAAGCAGAAATCTGCATTTTTTTTTAATTTCTCCAAATGTTTTAGGTTTCTAATAAATGCCATGATGGAAATGGACCCCATTCATAAGTCACTGTACGATTAGAGTTCATAAAATTAATACTGTTTCAGTCCTTGTCAAGAGTGCACTTATCAGCATCCACAATGTATACAGAATTGCCTCCTTCTGCAGTTCACATGGAGATACATGTATAATTAGCATATTAAGTGAGACTGTAAATTCCTCTGTTACTCCTACCATTATTGGAACTGTTTGGGTATCTTTATTCCAAATTGCTCAAGTTTATACTAAACCTGATATTTTATGACTGAGTCTCTCAGTACATAAGACACTGTAATCACGGATTCAATTAATTTAAACAATTAAAGCTACTTTTGTATTTTTTTCTTGGACTACTGCAACTGTTTTTCTTGCACTTATTTTTTCGTGTGTTGGTACTGGGTGAGCCCATATGATTCAAACTCCATCACTGTCGATAATGCTTTGTGGTATATGTTTTTAGTTCTTCTCAGCTACTTCTATATTGTAGTGTTTGAACAATTTCCAGTGCAACAGTCTTGTCACATTATTGTGCCATTCAGTATACAGACCCTCAGCCACGAGTCTATCACACCAAGCAACAAGATGTGCATGTTCCAGTTGTTTTAAAGAACTTGCATTTGTTTGTTTCTCCCACTTTTCAACAAACTTTTTGCCTCTATTTGTGGACTTTCCGATTTTCTTTCCTTTTCTTGTGGCCCTTTTTCTTTCTTTTGTTTTTTGGCATTTTCATTTGCTGCTGGATTCAGGTCTACTTTTTTGATTTCCATTCCAACTCCATTCTGAAATGCTTCTGCTAAACTAAGCAAAGATGTCATATTAGACTTTTTCTCTTCATGCTTTTGAACTTTCACCTTAGCCTTGCCAAACCCTATGGAAGGAATGTTTCCATGTCTTGAAGACTCAACACTGCCTATTTTCCATTCCTGGCAGCACTGTGTACAACCACCAAGAGTGGGCACTTTTTATTCCGGAATCTATGTACCAGGTCTTTATTTCTTGAGTTATCTTTCTCCATTATATATAAAATACAGTCTATATATCACTGCCACCTGGTGACATTTTGTAAAAACAGGGTGTACTACGTGAAGGTACTTGCCAAGCCCTGAGAATAAATTCAGTTTCAGCAATACTACTCTGTTTTTCTTGCCAATTTCATCTCTCCAGTCAGACCTGTAGATGGATTTCATTCCTGCAGGAACACTTTCTAAAGGAATGGTATACAATTACGGTAATGGCAAAAGCTTACAACTACTACAGAAGTAACAAGAATTACTTAGAGGGGCTGGCAAATGTCAAAATAATAGGAGAAATCTCACAGAACAAGAGGAGCAATTTGCAGATTGCGAAACAGAGATTAAGGGATTAACTCAGTAATATGCATGAGTTTAGAAAGACTGCTGTTAAGCAACTGTTTTATGACAGTACTTCCAGAGCACAAAAACTTTTAGCATGACTCAGGCAACAAAAGTAGAAAGGGTTGTCACCAAGCTTAGGGAGCCTATAACAAGAAAGATAATGAGATCCTGTAGAGGTACTGGAAATCTTTTGTATAAAGCAAATCAAGAAAAGGTACAAGCAGAGATGTTTATAGAAGAATTAAATATGCCAAGGTTAGAAGTAGATGAGGCTCAATTACTAACAGAATAGGAGACAAGATCAAATGGTGATGTATAACCAATCCAAAGGAAAGTCCTCAGGAATAGATGGTACTCCTGTGAAAGTTTGGAAGCCAGGATGGAAAAACTGAAAAATCTGGAAGGTTTTGTCTAAACAGTATTTTAAGAGGAGGAGAAGCAACAACATCCTGGGAGAAAGCAGTGGTGGCTTTAATACCTAAAATACCTAAAAAAGGTAAATACCCATCAGATCCAGCTTCATACAGGCCAATCTCAATTCTAAACCATGATTACAAAGTGTTTATGTCTATAATGGCCAAAGGAATGTGGCAAAGACGACGCCAAAATGGATAGATAAGGATGAATGTGGTTTAGTGGAGGAGAGAAACATTTGAGAACATTAACAGAACATTGATGATCCAGGGGGAAGCAGAATGTAAGAAAACGCCACTGTTGTTGGTGGGTCTTGCTGCAGAGAAAGCATTTCCTGGATGGAGTAAGCTGGGAGTTTATGAGCAGGATAACAGAAGCATTTACATACCCTGATAAAATTATAAGGTTGATTAGGAGGATATATGAGGGATCAGAGGTGAAAATTAAAGTGGGTGGGGTTCCTCTCTGATAATTTCTGTTTGTGATGTATACTTGCAACTAAAATTATGCCAATATGGTTTGTTTACATTTATATAAATGTATGACTACTTATGTCACACATGATAATTTAATAAAGATGTTTCTTGTTTACAAAAACTTACAATTACTAAAAAAGGGATTAAAATATCCCCCAAAAAACAAAGTTGGTTTGGCTCCAAAAAAAGGGGGAGGCAAACTTCTGCCAAGAAAAAGAAGGGGGGATGTGGAAAAGTCCCCTAAAAAGCTAAAAGCCTGGGGACTAACAGCAGATAGCATAACAGTAGAAAATACTGTGCATTTCTGGAATTGGCAAAATTACTTAGTCATACGGAAAAAAGCAGCTTAAAGCCATTTTTGTTGTCTGAAGTGAAGTAGAGCACCAAAGATCTGTAGACTCTTTGCAACACATTGCATAACGGGACAGAACACTGACTATGGCAGCTTAGGAAGTTTTTACATACCTTGAAGTTTTAACTCCTCCCCTGCATTAGTCTTCTTTCGGCTGCTCCCGTTAGGGGTCGCCACAGCGGATCATCTGTTTCCATTCCTTCCTGTCCTCTGCATCTTGCTCTGTCACACCAACCACCTGCATGTCCTCTCTCAACATATCCATAAACTTTATCTTAGACCTTCTTTTCTTGTTACCTGGCAGCTTCAGCCTTAACATCTTTTCCCCAATATACTCTGCATCCCTCCTCAGCACATGTCCAAACCAACGTAATCTTGCCTCTCTGGCTTGTCTCCAAATCTTCCAACCTGGGCTGACCCTCTAATATACTTATTCCTAATCCTGTCCATCCTCGTCACACCCAGTGCAAATCTTAACATCTTTAACTTTGCCATGTCCAGCTCTGACTCCTGCCTTTTTGTCAGTGCCACTGTCTCCAACCCATATAACATAGTTGGTCTCACTACCCTCTTGTAGACCCTTCCCTTTCACTCTTACTGGTACTCGTCTGTCACAAATCACTCCTGACACTCTTCTCCACCCACTCCATCCTGCCTGTACTCTCTTCTTCACCTCTCTTCCACACTCACCATTACTCTGTACTGTTGATCCCAAGTATTTAAACTCATCCACCTTCACCACCTCTACTCACTGCATCCTCACCATTCCTCTATCCTCCCTCTCATTCACACACACATAATTCTGTCTTAGTCCTGCTGACCTTCATTCCTCTTCTCTCTAGAGCATATCTCCACCTCTCCAGGGTCTCCTCCACCTGTTCCCTACTCTCACTACAGATCACAATGTCATCTGCAAACATCATAGTCCATGGGGACTCCTGTCTGATCTTGTCTGCCAACCTGTCCATCACCACTGCAAATAAGAAAGGGCTCAGAGCTGATCCTTGATGTTATCCCACCTCCACCTTAAACGCATACGTCACTCCCACCGCAGACCTCACCGCACATATCCTGTACCACTCTTATATACTTCTCTGACACTCCCGACTTCCTCATACAATACCACAACTCCTCTCGAGGCACCCTGTCATATGCTTTCTCTAAGTCCACAAAGACACAATGCAGCTCCTTCTGACCTTCTCTATACTTCTCCATCAACACTCTCAGAGCAAACATCGCATCTGTAGTGCCCGTTCCTGGCAAGAAACCATACTGATCACTAATCATCACCTCCCTTCTTAACGTAGCTTCCACTACTCTTTCCCATAACTTCATGCTGTGACTGATCAATTTAATCCCTCTGTAGTTACTACAGCTCTGCACATCACCCTTATTCTTAAAAATCGGTACCAAAACACTTCCTCCATTCCTCAGGCAGCCTCTCACTTTCCACGATGTCATTAAACAATCTAGTTAAAAACTCCACTGCCATTTCACCTAAACACCTCCATGCTTCCACAGGTATGACATCTGGACCAACAGCCTTTCCAGTCTTTATCCTCTTCATAGCTGTCCTTACTTCCTGCTTGCTAATCCGTTGTACTTCCTGATTCACTATCACCACATCATCCAACCTTCTCTCGCTCTCTCTCATTCTCTTCATATATCAGCCCCTCAAAGTACTCTTTCCATCTGCACAACACACTCTCCTCGCTTGTGAGTACTTTTCCCTCGCTAGCCTTTATCACCCTTGCCTGCTGCACATCTTTACTAGCTCGGTCCCTCTGTCTAGCCAATCGGTACAGGTCCTTTTCTCTCTCCTTAGTGTCCGGCCTTTCATACAACTCTTCATATGCCTTAGCTTTCACCACCTCTTTCTTTGCCATGCGCCTCATCTCCTTATACTCCTGTCTACTTTCTTCATCTCTCTGACCATCTCACTTCTTCTTCGCCAACTTCTTTCTCTGTATACTCTCCTGTACTTTCTCATTCCACCACCAGGTCTCCTTGTCCTCTTTCCAGATGTCACACCAAGCACCATTCTAGCCATCTCCCTTACTAGCTCTGCTGTAGTTACCCAGCTATTCGGTAACTCTTCACTACCACCCAGTGCCCGTCTTAACTCTTCCCTGAACTCCACCTCACAATTACCCTTTTTCAGTTTCCACCATTTGATCATTGGTGCTGCCCTCACACTCCTCCTCCTCTTCTTGATCACCAATGTCATCCAACAAACCACCATCCTATGCGGCCTACTTTCCCCAGCCACCACTTTATAGTCTCCAATCTCCTTCAGACTGGCCCTTCTACATAAGATATAATCCACCTGTGTGCATCTTCCTCCACTCTGTATTTCACCCTATTCTCCTACCTCTTGTTAAAATACGTGTTCACCACAGCCATGTACTGTTAAATACAATGGGCATTCTCTTACCAGGTCTTTAAATATCCTAATACCAAGTTATGGGAAGTTCACATAATTCATTACTTTCTAGAACCAGTCTCAGCAAAACCTCTAGGATGCAGGTAACATGCTCAAATGGTCAATGATGTTTACGGAGCATCCTGCCTGCCAAACATTCAAATGTTATAACATGGTGCTGATGACGTGGGATGCACTCCCCTTAAGGGAATGGATGCAGTAGAAAGGTACATGCCTAATCACTCATTAGTCATTAGTTATGTGGAAGTTTGGCCACAAGGCCATCTGGGGGACAGATTTGCTAGCAGGAGAATGGGACCTATATTCAACCTTCATATGCTCCACCTTCCATGTTCCTGGTCTGTGAGTGCAAGAGGGACCCTCTTGTTGATCCCTCCACTCTTAACCCAACTATTCTTAATGGAGTAAGGTGAGCTTTCAGCTTCACTGCTCGTGTATCCAACTGGTTGAGTTAAAACAATGACACCTAGAACAGTGTGAAATGCTGATAGTTGTGACAGAGTGTGTGCTCTGTGGGACATCATGATTCTTTCCCATGAATAAGAGGTAGTAATGGTGTGGGTCCTGCTTCATGATCTGGCAGTCACAAAAACACATTTAAGGCTTAAATATTGTAGACATCAACAGTAGGTAGTTTAAGAGGAAGAATACCAAGATCGAGCTTTGAGCTATGTATGCAGCAGACAAAAACAAAAAAAGAGTGATGGAGGGAGCCCAAAATTTGTGCTAGCAGAAGAAATACATTTTCCTGGGGGGTGGGGTGGCGGTTTGTGCAAATAAAGCAGAGATGGGGATTACAGAAAAGGAAATCATCCAGTTACTTAAAGGTCTCAATCAATCTCGTCTTCAGAATCAGAGACAAATCCAAAGATAATCAAGGTCAAAGGTACAACAAAATTGGGAACACTTTCAGGTGTTAACACTGTTCACTTGGAAAGCTGACAGGCCAGAAGGATTTTTAACAGTGTTTAATAAAAAAAATAAGTCCATCACTGAAATGTCTGCCATTACTAACTATCACTATTTTGTCAAAATCCTCAGATTTTATAAAGGATAAGAGTAAATTTTGAGGTACAAATCATGGAGTTGATAGGCATTCACCCACTGCAGAAGGCTCCTGATGAGACATACTTTTTGCCATTCTTCCATATTATAATACAAGTGATACTCAACACCATCTATTCCCTAGCTTTTTCCATAGCAATTCCTTTCAAATTATATTAAGTTCTCATACAGTTGTATTTTTTTCCATATTCTTACTTACCACTTCACTTAACTTTCAATCCTCTGCTTTTCTTCTCTCTCTTTTTTGAAAAATATTCTCTATATACTCCCTTATTACCTCAAGTATCTGTTTTTGAGTATTCACACTCTCTCCTCTCTTCAATACCCTTATGATGCTCTCATTTTCTCTAACAAGCTTGTTTAAATACAGTGCCACCTCCTTTCTTCCCTGTACAAAATATTTGCTTGAACAACATTTTTATCTTTTCCTAATTCATCTCATATATCTTCTTCTCCTTTTCAAAAAAATAATTATCTTTATTTTGTATTATATCTTTAAACATCTCCTGAATTATATATTTTATATTTTCTTTCCTCTTCTCATTACTTGATATTGTAAAAAAAAAACATTTTTTATAACATCCATCAATCCATCCAATTTTCATAAAAAAAACTCTGTTTACATGATCCCTCCATAACTGGTTAATCTCTTCTTCCTTCCTTATCTAAATCTGTTTCATTAAGTCGCTTAAACACTTTTACCTAATCTTATATATCTTTCCTTATTTTGCATTTCTACCCATATAGCTAAATGATCCAAATATCCTGTTTCCTTTATTCCTTTCTGTACCATTTTTAGCTATGATTTGTGCATTTGTTCTTGTTCTTTAACTTCTACATTTCTTCAAAATCCATTCATACATGTCCCGTTTTCCCACATATTTTACATATATCACACTTTTTAGCTTCATGCCCTGGCTTCCCACAATTAAAACATTTCTTTAATCACAATTGCTAATCAAATGATTGCCTTTTCCACAAAATAACATGTTTTTGGTTGTCTCCTGTATTTAACATAACCTATGTTTCCATCTACATTTATTTCACTTGAAATGTGTATAAGTTTCTCATTTTCCATTTTCAAAATCACTCCACAGTCCCATCCCCCAGTCCACAGTCCTCTATTATCATAATTTTTTGTAATGTCTGTGACGGCTCCTCTTTACCCCAGGCCAGTAATCAAGAAGCCTCAATCCTCACCACTGACACAGAGGAGGTCACTAAAACAGGACAGGATTTATTTACTTATTTGCAGTTTGTTAACCAGGAAAGTCCATTGGGCCGAGATGAGCCCTTTTTCAATGGAGGCCCAGGGTGAAAAGCTCCGTGTACATACATTCAAATAAAAATCAACAGGAATTACAACAGAATTAATCCATACAATTCTTACAAAAAAAAAAGTCAGCAGGAGTTAATACAACGTACTGTTCAATACAAAATTATACACAGCTTAAGGAACTGATGAAGGCATATTGGTGTAGTGGCAGAAGCAAAAGGATTTGCATAGTATGCCATGATGATAGATATTGAACCAACATGAAACAATGGGCATTCTGAGTTATGTGGAATACCAATTACTATACTATCAAGGTGAAAAAGGGAGTTAGTAATTGTAAGTGAGAGATGAAGGAAAAGAGCATGGCTGGTGACAGAATCTTGAGAGAGAAAAGTTGACAAGAAGTTGGAGAGGGTTAAGAGGGGTGAGAGAAGGAACATTCCCAAGTTGAAGGAGGTAGGAGTGGAGCAAGGTCTTAAAAGTGGAGTGGTTCTGGGTAGTTCGGATATGGGGAGGAAGCAAGTTCCATTTTCTTGCTAGAGAAAGAGACTAGAAATTGCCCAGGAGTACGTAATGGTTTATGCACTTCAAGGAGATTTTGATTATTAGACCTGAAAGATCAGTCAGGAAAAGCATAGTAAGGATAGAGGAGAGGGAGGGGCATTGGGATGACTTGAAAATAAATTTGTGAGCAGTGGAGAGCTGGACATAAAGGAGATAGTTTGGGAGCTATAGCCAGATCAGAGAGTGTAAGGCATTGCAGTGGTGAGAAGAGGATTTGGAGTTGGTGGCAAACTTGGAGATCTTATTGTAGCAGGATGCCAATTTGGACTAAAAGGTGACATGAAAGAAGGAAGGAGGTAAGTGGTAGAGAGGGTAAGCTTAGTTGAAGAGGTAAGATGGTGATTATGCCGATAAAGCATTCCGAGCTACTGGTGAGTTTTCTTGATGTTAGTTTGAAGGTGAATGTTAAACTTTATATGTTCTTCAATAAGGACACCTAGAAGCTTAGTGTGGGGGACTATTTTGATGGGAATCAGGTTCTGGCTTATGATACAGAAGGAGTTTTTGTCTATTCCGATGTTTTTGGATGGGGTAAAGACCACATTTTTGGTTTTAGATGCATTGAGAGCTAGGCGATTGTTTAACATCCATGTCTCAAGTGCAGTGGAAAGTGGTCTGAGTTATATGCATGAGTTTGGGGAGAGATCAGGCAGAGCATATGATGATAGAATTGTCGGCACATTGCACAAGTTTAGCATTTGGGATACAGTAATGAAAGTCATTAATGAAGATGTTAAATAGTAAAGGACCCAAGAAAGAACCTTGGGGGACACCTGTCAGGGTGCCGAGGTAGGAAGAGGTAGAGTTTTTCCACTTGACGGCCTACTGCTCGTTTGAGACATAACTAGAAAATCAATTGATGGAGGAGGAGGAAAGGTTAAGTTGAAAGAGCATGGACAGGAGTAGGCTATGGGAAATGGTATAGAAGGCCTTGGATAGATCTAGGAGGAGAGCAGATATGATATTACCCGAGTCATGAGCTTGATTAATGTTATCAAGGAAGGAAAGGAAGGCTGTGGTGGTGCTGTGTCCATGTTGAGTTGGGGACAGTAGATGGTTGTCTAAAAGGTAAGGCAAAAGTTGCAGATGAATACATCTTTCAAGAATTTTAGAGATGAATGATAAAGACTTTTTTCCAGAGGAGGGGTATGTAGGATTCTTGGATGGACCAGTTAATTAGAATACATATGTGGAAAGATACACCGTCTGCATCTAACTTGAAGTTAGAAGGTAGGTTGTCTGGGGCATTACAGCATGGTTTTAATTTAATTTAAAGAGGAGTTTTTTTATAGTATTGACAAGAACAGGTTTAAGGGTGAAGGGAGGAGGGTAGTTGGTATTGGAGTCCTAAGGACAGGAATTGTAGATATGACATCTAGGAGGGGTTAATGAGTTTTTAGTGAAGGATGTGGTGAGCTTGGCTATTTAGTCTATGAAGGAGTTAAATTTCATTGCTATGATACTGGCAGGAGAGATTTTGTCCTGAAATACATAGCATTTCAAATACAGCTCTCTGCATTCAACACAATTTCCCTCAAGAGCACACAGGGAACATGCTCCACTGGGACTGGACACTCTCTCTCCAGATCCCAAACAAGACCCACCTTGGAGCACCGTGTCCCAGTTCCAAGTGTCTGGCGCACACACTTGAATATCTGATTTTTCACACAGACACCCAGACACAGAAAGGCTGACACAGATTCACCTGCTGTCCCCCCTTTCTCCATACTACAAGGTACCTGCCACCAGCCAAATACTCTAAGGCTCTTACAAGGAATATCCAATTATACTGTATCAAATTAATACTGATATAAATGGCAGATTGTGGCCGAAGTAGTAAGGCTTTTCGGAGAGGCCACAGTGACACTGAAATAAGCACAGATACTCTCAAGATTTTAAAAATATTCACTAAAGGACCAGCCACAATGAAAAGGTATAAAAAATATTTAATAATGGATAATAAAAATAGAAAACAGGAAAATACATGATATTTAGTTAAACTAAACAGAATTTTCAGTCACAGAAAATATAAAACAACACAGTTGGAAAATCTCACATGCAGAAAAAGAAATACTAAACTAATCTCAAGGTACTTTTCCCAACTAAACTAAAGAGAAACTGTCCCTAGTTGACTCAGTTAATATTGGAAGGCAAGACGTACTGCTGAGATGCTCACTTCCACAAAGCAAGATGAGACACACGGCACCTTACAAGTAGCAACTACTGAACTGTGATAACTGACACATAGCTTTTATATATCAGATTGCAAGAGAAAAAAAAAAAAATTGCTGCTGCCAGAGTTACGTCCTTTAGCTCGTTATAGAACTACATCACATCTAGTTACCTGACTCTGGCACAATTCACCTTCAGAACTCTGTTAAGATTTTGCTGCAGCCTTCTTAACATAAGCAACTTTTAAAAATACACTTTAAATAAATAAATGCAAGTATCTGTACAAATCAATGTGTCAGCCAAATAACACAAGATTATTCACAAAATTTCAGCCAGTCATGCTGGCATATGCCACATGTGCTCTGTCTCACCTCTCCTGATACAGCTGGCAATACCTCACAACATTACAATGGCCATCAACTTCATTACATACAGTCTTTAAATAATCTTCCAATGCTTTTGTCTCAATTTCAGTACGAAATTGGACAGTAAATCGTTTTTCTGTCTCTCTATTAAATGGTTGTACTACATACAAATTCCAGGGATTACAATCTTTCTTTTTTTTCAAAGTTTTCTAAAAATTCCTCCATATACCGGTCCGTTTCAAAAAAAAAAAAAAAAAGTCACAATATGCCTCTATTTATATGTATAAAAGCTTCCCTTCTTAAACGAAATACCAAGAGCTGCAATTAATGAATCCCAAACCTCATACCTTCCCAGCTCCTTTTCTACTTTGCTGTTCAATTTCACTACAAGTTTTCTCTTTACTGCCTCTTTTTTCTTCCACTTACTTCTCAACTTCCTTCACCTTTTGGGCATACGATTTCTTAACATCTATCAGTTTCACCTCCTCTCTCTTGTATTCTGTCCATTTCACCCCACAAAGCTGCCACCTCACTCTCCAGTTTAACATGTCCCTTAAAAAACATCCCGCAACCCTCCCGATTGGAAGGTTGTACTAGTACATCCTTGCTGACTCTCTCCATCTCCCTTGAACAACTTCTCCTGGAATAAACAATCCAAAGCTGGCAAAGGTTTGGCAACCTCCCGCTCCTTCACTCCTCCCCTCTCTGCAGATATGGATGACCCCTCCACATATTCCACTTCACTTAGCTGCCTTTCTTGTAAAGGCTCCGCTACCTCCAAATTGGCATTCTCCTTCTCTGTTATAACATTCTCCTTGCATACATTCACCATACTTCTTCCTGCTTCTCCGAGATGCCTACACACCTGGAATGGAAACAGGAAGTTGAACACACCACCAACAATAGCATCCCCATATGCTATGAGTTGGGGAAGTTCCCCAATGCCATAACTAAATTTCCTCTTGTCAGTATGGACACCATCTTGGGTCTTCCCTGAAGACAGACCATTAGTCTAGTGGGAATAATCCAGTCAACAAAAAGTAAACAAATAAACAAAAATAAAATAAATGCAAAAATGTTGCCAAAAACTAAGTCCTGATGAAAAACTTTGCTAAAGTAAAAATGAGTATAACATAACTTTTTCTACATGAAGGACAATTTAATGAAGGACAATTTAAAAGAAGACAGCATATTTAGAAGGGGATTAGGATTATGCAGGGATGAACACAGTACTTACACACTTACACTGAGGAAAAAAAAAAATCATACAACTAAGGCATTTACGTAGATCAATTCTAAAGGAGCTGCTGAAAATCAGTTGTTCAGGCACAGGACTGCATAAAACTTGCTTGCTGTGAAGAAATGCAGCCACAGAACGTATGCAATTAAACATTCAAGGCAAGAGAGACTCCAAAGAGTAATCCTTCCCTTCCAGTCTAGATATTTGGAAATAACCGGTGTACAAGTCAGACTGCCCTGTTGAAGTTTGAGACTTAATAGTGCGAGTCCCAAAAGTACGAAAATTTAAGTGTGATTCAGGAAACAGTAAAACGAGAAAGTCTGTTACATGTTAAAAGCATTTTTTGCAAGGGAGTGTCTCCACACCACTGTTACTTATACAATTTCCGAGACTGCTACACCTCAGGGAAAAGGAACTCTCCAATATGCACAACTTCAGATACAGTACATATTCTTCCATAATCAGATATCACTTCAGGTCTGAGAATCACTCTTACCCATCTCAAACTTACAACAGGAACTCTTATTTCACAGAACCAGACTAAGAATGGGAGAAGAAACTGTAATAAACATTTTTAAATGTGTATACTATGCATGAAAGCTTTGATTTTTTTTTCAGACAGAGGCCAAGGTAAAGATTCTTGCTCTTCTGAGGCTTCCTTTTCCCTATAACTGGCAAGCAATTTATCTGCACCCTTTTCTAATAAAACCTGAACTACAGGATGCAGAAACTGTATGTGGTTGGAAAGGATCTGATTATGGGGAAAAGGAATTCAGAAGGTTGCAGATCAGTGCTCATATATGCTTTTGGCCCCACAGCTGGAGGACAAGTCTTCTGGTGATGACTCTCTAAAGCACTGCACTGATGAAGATTGGTCAACCCTGCTCTCCCCCACACCCCCACCCCAAAAAAAAAAACAACCCCACATTTTCCTGTTTGAAAAGCTGAAAGTGGTGTGATATACTATTAATCCAACAGGCTTCAAGGGGTTATGTTTTTACATAGGGCTGCTTCCTTAGGTTGTAGCTGCCCTTAATATGAGGTTGAAGTGCCCTTCTCTTTACTCTCAGTTCTTGCATAACTGATGCTGAACAACTTGCTTGGATCAGTACAAAAGTACAGTTTTGTACCTACCATGAATGTAGATGTTCGAGTGCTAATACAGCTGCAGTCATAACAGATGGGTTTTCCTGCCGTCAGGCGGGTCCTCGGTCGGCCGAATTCCAAAGTCTAGGTCCGGCGTCAGATGTTGTCGCTTCTTCCCTGACGTCAGTGTGACAGGGGTATAAAAGAACCAGCCGACGCCGTTTTCTTCAGTTTTTCTTGCCCCAGATGTCAGGTGCCCCCAAAAAGAAGGCAAAACATAAATTTATGTAATAATGCAAATGCAATATAATCAAAAAACAGTAGTTGCAAGCAAATACACCATAAAAGAATACCCCAATGAGGTTGTATGAGGAGGTGTTAGCCATTAGGCCTGTCCCAAGAGGGGAAGGAGGGAGGAAAACCTGGACTGCAGCTGTATTAGCACTCGAACATCTATATTTATGGTAGGTACAAAACTGTACTATGTTCATCGTGCATACAGCTGCAGTCATAACAGATGGGTAGAATCCCAAAGCTAATAAAGGGGTGGTAGGCACTAAGTGGAACTAGGAGGAGCCAGGATGCCCTGTAAGACTGCAGTGGCAAAGCCCGCTCTAGTTTTGGAGTATAATGGTAGGTGATAGTGCTTGGAGAAAGTATGTACAGAACTCCAAGTGGCTGCTTCCAAAATGTCTTTGGTAGGAACCCCCCCTGAGGAAAGCTGCAGAGGTAGCTGTGGCCCTTGTGGAGTGAGATCTGATGCCTGTAGGTACAGTTTTACCATGACAAGAGTAACAAAAGCGTATGCAGTGGGCTATCCATTTTGAGATTGTCTGTTTGGAAATAGGCTTCCCTTGAGCACCTGTAGCATAGGACACAGAGTTGCTCTGATTTTCTGAAAGGCTTTGTTCTGTCGAAATAATAACGGAGCTGTCTGTGAATGTCCAAGGAATGTAGTAGCCTCTCCCCTTTGTTTTGTGGATTAGGGTAAAAGGTAGGTAAGTGCATAGCCTGATTCAAGGCTACCCTGGATACTACCTTTGGCATAAATGAAGGATTGGTTCGTAAGGAAACTCTGTCCTGATGGAAAATGATGAAAAGCTGCACAGCCATGAGGGCTTATAGTTTCGAAGCCCTGCATGCTGAGGTGATAGCTAGAAGGAAGGCTGTTTTCCATGACAAATATTGCAGATCTGTTGAAGCACCTGGCTCAAAAGGAGGCAGGGTTAGTTTTTCTAAAATGAAACTGAGGTCCCAAGCAAGTACTGGTTACTTCCTTGGGGGTTTTATATTCTTAGCCCCTCTGAGGAACTGTCTTAAGAGCGGGTGAGAGAATAAAGGAGGATCAGTGTTGTACTCTGCAGAAATGGCTGAGGCATAGATTTTGATGGAGGAGAATGAAAGTCCACTGCTTAGCATCTCAGCTGGATACTGTAATATTTGAGGTAAATTCAGTATTCCAGGATTCTGACCCTTTTTCTGATTCCAGGCACAAAACAGTTTCCATTTTGCGGAGTAGGCTTTTCTAGTAGAAGGCCTTCTGGCCTCCAAAATGACATCCTGCACCTCCTTGGAGAGTAGGGTCTGCTGTGAATTTAAGGAATCCTCCATGCGGCTAGATTGAGTGTTTTCAGCTGACTGTGAAGAGTTTTGAAGTTGTGCCGAGTCAGTAGAAGAGGCATTAGAGGCAGGATCCATGGTGGGGAATGCGTCAGGCTCCTCAGGAGTGGGTACCAGTGTTGTCTTGGCCAGTCTGGAGCCATGAGAATCATCTTTGGTCTGTCTGCTCTAGCTTTTAATAGAACTTTGGGCAGCAGTGGAAGAGGGGGAAAGGCATAAACCATCATTGTTGTCCAACTGAAAGAGAGTGCGTCCACTTTCCAGGCCTGTGGAAGAAAGGTCCTTGAGCAGAATTTTGTCAATTGGTAATTTCTGTGGGTGGCAAAGAGATCTATGTCTGGCCTTCCCCATGCTTGAATTATCATTGTAAAAACTTGAGGATGCAACTTCCGTTCGTGTGAATCTGTCATATTTCTGCTCAGGTTGTCTGCCAGCGTGTTTTCCTTGCCTGGCAGGAACTGTGCTTGAAGTTGGATTTGTAATTCCAGAGCCATGTTCCAAATAGACATGGCTAGCCTGCGTAGGGGGTATGAATGGGTTCTTCCCTGTTTGTTTATGTACCACATCACTGTGGTGTTGACTGTCCTTATCAATAGCTGTCCTGGATGCAGTAGGTCTTTGAAAGCCATAATAGCATTTATTACTGTTAGCATTTCCTTTTGATTGATGTGTAGGTGCTTTTCTTTTTGTGACCATTTGCCCTGAATGCACCAATCTGTCATGTGCGCCCCCCAGGCATAGTCTGAGGCGTCTGTTGTGATGACTTGATTTGCTTGAGGCTTGCAGAATAGGAGACCTATGTTTCTTTGGCATGCTTGAGCCCACCACAGAAATTTCTTTTGAAGACATGGAATCAGTGGTATGATTGTTTCCAAACTTTGGCTGTGTTGAGACCATAAGTTTTTTAGGTACCATTGAAGTTTCCTCATATACAGCTTTGCACATGGATTAGCAGGATGCAAGATGCCATGAATCCCAGAGCCTGCAGGATTTTCCTTGCAGTCAGCCTGATGAAGGTTGCCAGTTTTCTGAAGTATTGAGTTAATTGCCCTTGTTTCTCTGGCGTGAGGTAGGCCATCTGGGTGTTTGTATCCAAGCTGGCACCCAGGAAAATTATTGTCTGAGAGGGTATTAGTCTTGACTTTTTTTTTTTGTTGACTGTGTATCCCAGAGATTTCAACAACATTATTACAAACGCCAGGTGTTTCAGAAGAGTGCGTTTGCTGTCCGCTTGGATCAGGCAGTCGTCCAAATATGGGTATATTTGTATCCCTTGAAGTCTGCAGAAGGCAATTACTGATGCCAGGCATTTCGTGAACACTCTGGGCGCAGTAGATAAGCCAAAGGGCAATGCAGAGAATTGATAATGGGTTGAACCTGCAAGAAATCTGAGGTATCTTCTTGCAATCTTGTCTGATTGGGACATGCAGGTATGCCTCCTTGAGGTCCAATGTTACCAGCCAAGACTCCTTGCCCAGCATGGGAAGAAGCTGCTGTAATGTGAGCATCTTGAACTTTGGTACGAGTAAATATGTGTTTAGGATGGATAGGTCCAAAATAGGTCTCCAATCTTTGCCCTTCATTGGCACCAGGAATAGTCTGGAATAAAAACCTTGACCCTGTTCTTGTGCAGGTACCTCTTGAATAGCTTTCATGTCCATGAGATCTGAAATTTGTTTTTGTGCCTCTGCCCTTTGATTGTGTGGCAGGTTTGGCATGCCTCTCATTTTTGGAAGGGTGTGAAAGTGGAATCTGTAGCCTCTGTCTATAATGTCCAGGATCCATTTGTCTTTTGTGACAATATGCCAATTTTTCGAAAATAATGCCAGTTTTCCACCTAAAGGTGCTGCCATTTGAGCCTTGCTTGGCATGCAAAGGGGAAAGTCATTGGGTCTGCTTTCTGAATGGCTGTAAACTATCCTCACCCCCTCTTGGTGTAGGTGTTTGCCATTGTCTGCCTCTAAATGACCCTTGAGATTGCCCTCTACCCCTCGGGCACCTGTATCTACCTCTTTGAGGTCTGTCCGTGGCTGGAAAGGACCAATTTTTTGAAGGCCAATTTCTACTGAAACGTGGGGGTTGTACCTGTAGGAAATCTTTCACTGTTTGCATTGATTTTGGCTTTTCCTCCATTTTCTTTAATACCTCCTTAGCTTTAACACCAAACAATACATTTTTATGAAGAGGTGCATCTAGTAATTTAGCTTTGACATGATCTGGTAAGGTTTGCTCTTTGAGCCAAGCATGTCTACGTATGACTGATCCTGTAACAGCAGCTCTACATGAGGCCTCTAAAGCATCAAAACCACATTGCAAGGTATGTTTACCCACTTGCTCTGCACTATGCAACAAATCCTGCAACTCCAATCTGGTTGTTCAGGTTGTGACATTTTGCTTTTCAACTGAGATAACAAAAACTGTTGATACTTTAACATATGGAACTGACAGTTTAATGCTCTCATGGTTAAGGTGGCTGAGGTGTATACCTTTTCCCCCCACCTTTCTAAAGCTCTGGAATCTCTCTCTGAAGGTAATGGATTTTTGGCAGTGGAGGCCTTAATTCCCTTGGGACCCTGTGAAATAGTTTCTGGGTCAGCCACATGGCTTTTGTATAGGAATTGGTGTGAATCAGGAACCCGGTAATACCTGTCAGGCTTCACTGGAGCTGGAGGTAAAGAATCTGGGTTAAGGCTGGCCTCTGAATACACATCATCTAGTATGTCTAAAACAGGAGGTATAGCCAGAGGGCCTGTGCTGAGGGAGCAAGAGGAAATCCCTGAGCCTTTTCTTGGAGTCTGAGTACTCTTGGCCTTCCCAGTGGAAGTGTTCCCTCAAGGTATGCAAGGTTTCCCCTAAAGAGTAATCCTCGGGGGGCGGGGGAGACAGAGGGAATGGACTCCTCTGCATCAGAATCTTCGAAAGGGGAGTAAGAATGTTCCTGGTCCTCAGAATGTTCTGAAGTAATGGAGGCCTGGTCCGAGGAAGGGTATTCTTCCTCCACTCTGGGCCTTTTTGTCCGTGGGGGGTTGAGAACCCCTGATAAGAGTAATCAAATCCTCAGCCATTTTGAGCATCTACTTTTTAGGCATGGGGCCTTGAGAGGGGCCCTGTGGAGCTTGTCTTTTAGAGTGCATGGCTGCTTTAGATTTAGTGTAAGCCTTAATGGAAAAAGAAGAAGAAGGCCTGAAGACACCTTGAGAGGTGGCAGGCCTGTCTAAACTCTGAGTTTCCCGCCAAGAGTGGCTTTGGTATCTGTAGTCGGGATGTGGGCCAAAGAGCCTGCGACCTCGGGCACAGAAGACATCGCTAATGAAGTGTCCTCGGTAGTCAGGGGCTGCGTAGGCGCCTCGCTGAGAACCGGAGCACCTGTAGTCGGCTTTAGCGTGGTGTCGGTAGAAGTCGCGGACCTCATATGTCGGTCTTTATCTTTGCGTTGTTTACTCAAAACTGGAGTCGGAGTATCCTACGACATGCTGTAATTAAACTTTTTGCCAAAATAGTGTTGGGCGAACTCCGCCCGACGCTTAATAGTGCTCCTGTTGAATGTAGCACAAAAACAACAGGCCAAGACGTCGTGGTCTGGGTCTAAGCAAGGAATACAGAGGGAATGGAAATCCTTATGCGGTATTTGCTTCCCACATGAAATGCAATTATTAACTTTGTCTGACATCGGTCTGAGGCAAGAAAAGTTTCCCCAACGGGGTACTTAGCTTTCAAGAAGTCTTCGGTTGAAAAATATTCGTAATCTCAGGAGCTGGCCGACTGGCACTTGTGAACTGCTTCTGCTTCGGGCACCGCGCGGCAAGAAAGACTGAAGAAAATGGCGTCGGCTGGTTCTTTTATACCCCTGTCGCACTGACGTCAGGGAAGAAGCGACGACATCCGACGCCGGACCTAGACTTTGGAATTTGGCCGACCGAGGACCCGCCTGACGGCAGGAAAACCCATCTGTTACGACTGCAGCTGTATGCACGATGAACATCTGCATATGGACTGAAATGACTGGTTGTGCTCTAAATTTTTCAGTCTTTCAGTCTGCTTAATCAAATGGGTCCTCCCCTAAATTGGAAATTTCAGAGATTCCCACTTGAGTTTCAGGAGAAAGTCTGAGATTTATATGAAAATTACATCCTAGTACAACTACAAAAAACGACAAATAAAGTGTGCATACCCTTCTGATCAAAATGTCTAGAGAAATACTTTAATGCAATAAAATGTTGACAGCTTTTGACACTAAATATTAGATGATAGAAAGAAAAAACAAAATGCATGCTGAATTTTTACGATATTTCTTAACATGCCAGCTAGTTCTGGGTTCCTACCACATGCACTACTAATGAGAAAATGTTCTCGTCTTTACAGTCTGGACTCCTGGACACCTTATCAGAAATCTTGTCAAAGAGGTGGATGGGCTGGCTTGGTATAAGTCAAGCACCAAGTGCGAACTAAGACTTAGTGGCAAGAATAACCATGTGGGGAAGTGATGACAATTAGGCATTTCTAGGCCTCCCTTACCATCTCAATGACTAATGGCAGCAGAATTGGAGGAATTACATCAAGTGGTGGTTTCAATCAGTGTGCTCTGGGAAGCTGACTGACCCTACATTATTACAAAACATGTCAAAGTGGAGATTCTCCAAAAGAAAAATTTAATTATTTATTCTCTCTCTCTTTCTTTATTGGCATTTGTTTACCAGGAAACATACCTCTCAGCCTCTTAAAGCAAGAAATCTGGACAAAGCCATATATATAAGTGGGACAAAGGCCCAAAAATAGGGATAATTTTTAAACATTGCTCTTACAAACTTAAAGTTAATAGAATAACAGGTTTAAATTAGCATGAATTTTCTGAAGGGTATGAAGTCTGAAACTCAAATGTATGTCATTATTTTCTAACTTTAATCTTTAATGATTTGCCACAAATTTGCCAGAAAATCACAATTTTATGGAAAAACTGACAAAAAATATGAGGCAAAAATCTGGACATTTTGTGAAAATCTGTACAATAAAGAGGTATGCCAGGAAAGTCCACTGGGCCAACAGAACTAATTTTCAGCGGAGGCCCCGGAAGAAAAGCTCCAGAACATAAGTTAGTGTAACAGTACATAAAATATATACAACAGTTAGTAGATATAAACAGTATGATACAACAGACAGTATTATACAATATTAGACAAGAGTGTGCAAATACATATGTACAGATTTGTTTAGGTATAAGTTGCAAATAGTTAACAAAACAGACAGTATTATACTGTATTAGAAAAGAGTGTCCAAATACATATGTATAGATTTGCGTAGGTAAAAGTTACAAAGTAATCAAGTAAATGTATTTTTATACAGTAAAGGCAATATAATGAAAAAATGGTGACTTGGCAGTATTTTCAAGATGTTCAGAGAATATACGCAGTACAGGGTGGGATGGAGGTGTAGACAGACAGTGAGGCAAAGGTAGATAGCAAAGTGAAATATACATTATTTGTTTTGAGTGGTGATAAAAGGTTTGTAGAGATGAAGATATAAATTAAGGTCTTAGACAACTTAGGGTGTATAGAGTCAGGTTATGGATGGATGAGAGTTAAGACATCTACAATGCCATAAGGTAGAGAGGAGTTTCTGCAAAGATTTTTTTAAAGGAAGAGATATTACTGGAGATTCTGACAGTTTCAAAGTTTGGCAACAGAGAAGGAATAAGGCATGTCACCAGCTGGGGAGTTTAGGTTTGTCTACTTATAGAAGTTGATTTTCAGATCTAAGTGGTACATCTGAGTGACACTGTGTTAGGATGGAAGAAATGGCTGGGCAGTCTGAGGGTTTGTAGATAATTTTGTGTGCTGTGAGCAGCTGTACATTGGTTAGATGGTGTGGACGTTCAAGCCAGTTAAGTGTTTTCAGGGTAGTACAGTGATGGGAAGAGTATTTTGCAATGGTTGCAAACTTGGCTATCCTGTTATAACATGATTCAAGTTTGGGTTTTAGGGTTGAATGGATGTTGGTAAGAAGAGCAACTCCATAAAGGAGAAATGGCAGAAGAAAGGTTAAGGCGAGGGAATGCTTAGTAGAACAGTTAAGACAGTATTTATGTCGGTAGAGGGTTTATAGGTTTTTTTTAATGTTATTGTGGATGTGAAGGTCAAATGTCAGGTTTTCATCGAGAATAACTCCTAGTAATTTATTGTGGGAAACAACCTCTATAGTAGTATTGTTTTGAGAATGAATGGTGAAGTTTGTCTTAACAGTGAGGTTTTTCTTGGGAGTAAACAATGATAATTTAGTTTTGTTTAGGTTTAAAGCTAGATGATTTTTAGCTATCCAGATTTTGGTGGTGGTAAAGGCATTCTGGCTTATCTGCAGAAGTTCTGTTGTTGACTTAGCAGAGCAAATAGTGGCTGAATCATCTGTGTATTGTACAACAGTTCCATTTGTAAGGTTGGTATGGAAGTTATTTATAAAAATACTGAAGAGAAGAGGTCCCTAAGATAGAGCCTTGGGGAACACCTGTAGAACACTCAAGAAATGGAGAGAGAGAGAGTTGATCCATCTAGCAGATTGCGGTCTACCTTTTAGATAGTTATACAACAATGACTGTAGCTTTGGAGATTCTAGATATGATCAGTCAGCACAACTCCAGTAATGAACTTTTCCATCCTCTACGATGGTCTGAAGTGTATTCAAAGCAGTTCTCTTTGGTCACACATTTTTGTATGACTATCAATTGTTGATAAAGCATCAACAAACGTAATGAGATTGTCCTTGCTAGCCTGCAGAAAAGCAAAAGTAGGGAAAAAAATCATATTACCTAAACAGAAACACCAGAAAAAGGACAGTGGGGCCAAACAATAAACAATATGCCTGCTAAATGAGCACTTGTACAAAATCTGTAGTTATAGTAGACTGGTTTACTATCAAAATGTCAAGGTGCTTTACGCTGACAGTGAGAAGCAATAACAAGGAGCAGCAGAGAGGCAAAACTGCGAAGATAATTCCTGTCGACTTTGAAACGTCGATACAGAGACTGTGTTTGCAGTTAGGAGCGTCTGTGTTTTGAAGTGCATTGCACTACAGTGGCGACTGGGAAAATGATCCTTTTCCTCACTGTAGTGTGATCTTGGAGTTAGAATTTATAAGTAGCAGGGGGTGTGGGGGTGCAGGGGGGCTTGTCACCCTGCAAAACAGTAGGAAATTTTCTGCCTCGTAGTGGGTTTTCTTTTCTGGATGGTGAGCGGTCGAATGTCGATTCTTTCCTTTGGAAGAATCGACATTCTAAGCAATTGGCATGATGCATTTTCGTTGTACCGGGTCAGGGATGTGAATGGTTGAGGTAAGTCACCTCAACATTTTGAAAGTAAACCTTGTAGATGCCATGTGACTTATCTAGTTTTCTGCAAAAAATTAACTGAAGTAATATTAGCTAAAGTAAAAAGTCCCGTTCTAAATCCGTGGGAAATCATTCCTCTTTATGATAACAGGAGTTAACCTACTCATTTCCTGACAAGTTTCATTCAGAACTTGTTTCTCCAAATCTGGTGGGAGACAAGTGTGACAAGATTCTGGAAACAAGTTTAATAACTTCCAAGATCTATATGCTCCTGTTCCAGCAGTTAGTACTAGTCTTGCCAGATCTAAATCTTCTTGCTCTAGCAGTTAATATTTGTCTTGCCAGATCCTGATTCCCTATTCCAGCAGAGTACCTTCTCTTGAGCTTTTTCACCAACAGCTTTAAGGATAAAGAATTATGTCACAAAAAACTAAGCTGCATGTTTTACAGTTTACTATAAAATATAGTACTTGTTAAATAACTTCTTTAAAACCTTTAGTTCAGCAAGTGCTATGTTCCTAATTAGATCTTCGTACAAAACATACAAAAGCAGCACAGGTTGTAGTATAAGCATACCTCTCTACTTTCAATGACGAGTTCACTAACACAGCGAAGAAACACATTTTCACCTTGACTATCTTCCTCTTTTCTGTAAGGCAAAAGAATAACATCTTCTTACGTGAGATTTATAATTAAAAAATACAGTGGTCTTTTTGTTTTTGATTCACTGGTACACTGCTACACTGAACCTATAGCTGAGACAGCAAGTTCACCTGAGAAAATAGAAGTACTGAAGGGCTTCTCTTGGATCAGTAGGTTCAAATTTTCTTGTGTACAGCATTAGCAGGCGTATAAAATTTAGGCGCCTTATGAAAGGGGGATCGCCAGCTTCTTGACTCACTGCAAAATAGACAAGTAAGGATTAAAATGAATCTAAAATCACATAACATCTGCTACGTCTAGTGCTATTCACCTAACAGGAACATGCATGTGTTGTAATCTCACAAACAGCTTAGGAAAATGGCAGTATATATGAGATCATCAATGGAATAATGGTACAGGTCCTAAAGAAGTATCAACATTATCAACTATAGTAGAGTCTCGATTATCCAAACTAATTGGGACCTAGGGTAGTTTGGATAATCAAACTGTTCGGATAATCAAACATATAATTGAACTGGATAAAAAGCTTCTAAAAATGGTTTTGATGAAAAATAAAACAAATTTACTGTAAGTACAAAATGGTACAGTATATTACTGTAGTACAAGCTCAAAAAACACTCAAGTGAATATGTATAACATTTACATATTCAGACTATGATTTTTCCTACCCAAGAACTTCGAAAGGCTGCATTCAGATAACTGACGTTTCGGACAATCGACTCTCTACTGTAACTTGCTACAACTTTCATTCATTGCAGCAATTTGTTTTGTGAAGATAGACTCACCCCACCATACCACCTAATTAATGCTATTATTTGCTTTCTAAAAAAGGGCAACTTACACAACTGAGCAGTATGACCGGATGATTTCAAAAGAAGCTTCATTTCATACAGGACTAAGGCAACATGCAGTGCATGACAGCGCAAACGTTCCATCCGGAACAGGAATGCAATTGCTGCTTCAAACTGAGCTGTCAAGAAGAGGACTTGAAAATAGAGAAATGGATGCTGGGTAGCTGCAAAATGAGCTTCACCTAAAGGAAAAAAAGACAGAAGAGAAACACATTTGAGTGTCTGTATGAGATTCTGAAGCATTCAATAAAACTATAAAAGCTGAAAGATGCCAAAAGCAATGTACATCTGATATTAACGACAACTTCACAAGATAATATACACTGAAGAGCACAAGAAGCTTTCAATAAAAGACTGCAGATTAGAATGTGGCAATGAAGTGCTCTTAATAAATTACTTTAGTTAGCGGCTTTGTTATGTACAACATTATCAGCTGCACGTATAAAAGTCAATTTATAGGTGTGTAACAGTGCAGAGAGTACAACACCTGAACTGTTTGCTTTCTAGGATTGAACCAATAAATGAAAAGCAACTGTTTCACTGAATGAGGGATATAATACTGCAAATCAACTATCTGGGGGCAGCCCCCCTCATGTGGGATGTATGGGACACAAAGCCCTTTAACAAAAATAGCCTGTAAGTTATTGGATAAGGTGGGGATACAATAGCAAATGGTTGCCTCACAGATGCTTTGTGAAGAAACATTTTTGAAGAAGGCAACTGTAGTAGTAGCTGTTCTGACCTTGCCACCCCAGGATTTTCCACTGTGGTCATAAGAAAGAGGGAAAGAAGCAATTAGCCAACTGCTTGGAGGGGTTTGTTTGGAAAATTTTTATTATTACTTCCTATCATGAAGCACATGAAAGGCTGACTGCTTGCCTGAATTCTTTGGTTATACTGGTATAACATTCTTCTTAGCCATGTACATCCATGGTATACATAAAGATTTCCCCTTTTTGCTGAAGGACTGGCTATAAAAATGGGAGCTGGATGGTCAGGTTTAGCAGTCAGCTCGGAAATCACCTTAGACATATAGGAAGAAGGGTTGGTTTTGACAAGCCACATTCTTGTGAAAAAAAATAAGCGTACAGCTCCAAAATCCTCCCATATGAGGTGACAGCCACTAAGAAAGGATTTTTTGCAGGACAGGAAATTCTAGCTGGCTAGCTGAACTACCGGTGTTGAATCTTCATTTATTTATACTGAAGGTTATATCCCAAGCTGGATGGGAAGGCCTCCAGGAACATGAGGTACATAACCTTTTTAAGCAGCAACTTAATTCTGGAAGTAAAAGAAATTACTTGAGCTCTAGAGGCAGGTAGGCTGAAAACAGCCGCCTTAGATATGAGAGAGTTCTGAAAAGTTCATAGGTGTGTACTATGCTAATGGCCCTGGAGTCTTTACAAGCCTAGCCCATAGAAGTGCCCTGGCATCATGCTATCCGACATTGGCTCCCAGAGCCTCTATCAAGTACAGCCACTGGAGTGATCCCCAGGGTGAACTTTCTATTTCCCATCCACTCAAGATTTCTGCTGAAGAGGGCCAGTGAAGTGTTTTGCTGGACATGTATGGGAAGTCTATTCCAGAGCATGGGCAGTCTCTGGGTTATGAACCTGTCCCTCCAGCATATTCTGCTGATTGTGGTTATGAGGTTGAGGTCTCTGGAGCATGTAGTGCGGAGGGATTGGGATTTCTTTAGATGTAGCATTTCTAATAGAGCTAGGTCAGACTTGGCTTTGTAATTCAAGCAGAGATTACCTCTTAGTAGATATGAGACAGAGAATAGCTGGAGTTTTTTTTAATCTGTCCATGTAGGACATGTGTTTAAGGCCTAGGACCCTCTTTGTGAGGTACTTTTGTGGCCTTTCCAGCTGTTGTATGCGCCTAGTGAGGTAAATGCCAAATGGGGCATTACACTTGAGTGGTGTAATGAGGGAAGAGTAGAGAGAAATGATGACCTCTTTCTTCCTGGATGCAAAACCCTTGGTAATCAGATGTGCCACATAGAAGGACTTTCTGACCACAGTGGCAATGTGGTGGTCGAAGGAGAGGTTGCTGTCAACCTGTGCCCCCAGATCTCTTGTAATGCCTTCAGTGTTCAGTGGGCTCCCATCGATGTGGTAATTAGTGGATACTGAGTTTTTCCCAAAGGGAATGACGACAACTTTTTTTGGCATTAAGCTTAAGGCCATGGCTTTGACACCAGTCATTAGTCTCAGTAAGACATTTCTGTCGGATGTCTACATCATTTGGGGAGTTAATAATGGCTCCTAGCTTGCAGTCATCTGCGAACTTGGTCAGCCAGAGTCCCTCCGTGTTGGCCTGGACTTCTGAGAAGTAGATGCCAAACAGGAGAGGCTCCAGGACCGATCCCTGTGGGACTCCACTCGTGACTGGTCGGCAGTCTGATGGGGAGTCCGCTACTTTCACACTGTGGGTTCTATCTGTGAGCCAATTTGCAATCCACCTAGTGATATAAGGGTTGATGTCTAGTTTGTTGAGTTTATCAATAATTCCTGAGTGGGGATTGGTATCAAAGGCCTTGGCCAGATCATGGTAAGCTGTATGAACTCCCTTGCCCTCATTCACAGCTCTGGTGACTGACTCACAGTCAACCAGATTGAGGAGGCATGATCTACCTTTCACAAAACCAAATTGCATGAGATCTAGAGTTTGGAGATTCCCTATATCCTTGTTAATTAGGTCCATGATGATGTGCTCCATAGCCTTACATATCAGAGTCGCCAGGCTAATGGGGCAATAATTCCCAGAGTCTGTAGTCACTCCTCCTTTATGGAGAGGGATGACTGTAGCAGTGCACCATTTGGTAAGGATAAAGCCTGAGGTGAGGCTGTGATTGAACAGGGCACACAAATGTGGTGCCACTTCACTTTGTAGTTCATGTAGAACACATCCAGGGATATTGTCGGGTCCCACGGAAGCCGTCTTCTTGGCCTTGGACAATGGAGCTTTAACCTGTGCTGCAGTAATGCTGGGTGCCTGGCATTCCTCCGGTACTTTGATTGGTCCTTTAGTGGGGAACAGAGGGGTAAAGTTGACACTGAATCTGTTGACCAGTAGGTTGGCAATATCTGTTGGCTCAGTATAGGAGAAACCATTGTGCAGTAACTCACAGCAAACCTGGGCATGCCGTGGAGATTCTTGATATAACTATAGAAGGCTTTGTGGTTGTTTATAGTGTCTGCTGCTATTCTGCCTTCATAGCTGGCTTTAGAAGTTTTGATGAGGGATCTCAGCTTTTTGTTGAGGCTAATAAGGGAGTTTTTCCAGTCTTGGGACTTCATCTTTTTCTGCAACAGTTTCTTCCTTCTGTTGTAGAGTTTATTAATGGCAAGGGACCACCAGACTGGCTTTTTTTTTTTTGGAGTCCTGGAGAATCATCTGAATGTTTGATTTGACTGGGGTCCGAACCCTGAATTACACTAGGCTGGTAATTTTTTCTATCTTGACAAAAACAAATAATTACTACTGTGTTAGCTGGCCTCAAATTGGTATACCACTTAATGACACAACAGGTATTCCTCATGGGGCACAAGCCTCAAATCTTCAACGCCCTGGTCCTGACAGACTTGAAATTGGGTTGAAATAGGATCTTTTTCTGTTGGGTTAACAACTCCACGTGAAAAAGCAGGACCTCTGAACCCTATAAGCCCAAATGGTAGAGCAGGAAAATTGTGGTTAGGTCATGGGCAAACATTGATCAACATACATTGCTGATGCACGATGGATGCAGTATTTGGACACCACAGACCCATACCATCAATAACATGACTACAACTTGTGCTGAAGGCAGAAAATATGTGCCAGATGTATCCAGCAATAAAAGTTCACAATACAGTTCACAGTGCAACATGTCACACAGCTAACATCCAGTATTCCATCAACTTAATTCTAGAGCTGCAATAGTTGCTGACAACTTAAATGCACATAATCTTTCTCTTCCTTGAGTTCAATCTGATTGGTGCAGGATAGGAAATGGTTTTATCCATCATGCTGCAGCATTTTGTACTCCTATTTTTTTACTACTCTGCCCGTATAAAGTATAACTTCAGGCTTTCACATATGTTCCCAAGTCCATCAGTTGCACTATCTGTCCACAACCCTCACATCTGAGTTTCTATGAATACAGGAGTGGTTGAGGAAAGTAGCTAGTGATAAGGAGGAAACTGGCAGGAGTACAGTGAACACAATATGAATGTAAGGGAAAACAAGGATTCATATGCACAGCTCTCAATATCTTATTTGTGTGACATGCAAGCTGGATAGATAGTGGTAGAATACAGTCTTGGATCAAAAGCATTTCACACAAAAGGAATTAGATGCTGTGGCTTTTCACGCTGATAAGGACTGTATGCAGTGTAGCTTGAAAACATTACACTAATGTTTTCTGTTATAACGAATGAGGCCATTCGATGCACTTACCAAGCACGTCTACAGCAGGTTGGACATTTGACATTCCTACATTTCTTTAGTGGTAATTTACCAGCCTCTTCTGAGAAAGGCTACATGTCTGTAGTAATGGGGGAAGGTGTATTCCTTACTATAGACATCTCCCATGCCCTGGTCAGTCAACTGGATCCTACTTCTGACCTGCCTAATTCTGACAGATAGTCTCTAGACTGGCCTCTAAAGTAACTTTGTCAAGGAAGAGAGTGTTTGAACTCATTACATCCGAGTGATGCCTCCAGGTGCATCTGCAGTTAATCCCTACTGATGCCTCTAGGCATCAAATATTGCTTGTTCATATTTCCATCAATAATTCCAAAACCATGCTATGTACAAGGTTTAAAAAAAATCATCTTAAAGCTTACACAATGGAAAACTCAACTGCATTAATATTTGACCTCTGTTTAGTGCAGGTAAAGAGATATTAACTGTTGTTTTTATGATATTAATTTACATAGGTATAATTTTCACATTTTTCTAAACATCTCAACCAAGTAAGACAGAATTCTTTAGCCTCACATGAAAGCTCTCAGTAAGATGAATCAAATGCTGCCGACAGTATGTATGTAAATTGAGTGGTTGTTGAGATATTGTAGGTTGTTTACAAAATATTTAAAATGTAATTGTTAGTGTTTACTGTGACTTATAAAATTATGTTCATGACCTAGAATCTAAAGAATATTACCACTATAAACAGTTTGTCATTTACACTTTTTTCATAGTCCCTATGGTTCCAGATACAAGAACATTCATTTGAAATATGAGGACATAATTTGATTGTGTCAAAAGATTTAGGCTCCGTTCATTGGACGTTACAGTGCAAACTTCCTGAGCTCCACTGGAGAGAATGAGTTAAGGACTGTGGATGTGCCTTTATTAACCAGCCTCATCATCTTCTTCCGAAGAGGAGAACATGTATAGACCCATGCCCACTCTAGCAGAGGATGAGCTGAGCACCTGTGGGAACTACAATGATTTTTTAACAATGGACTTACCTTCAAAGAGACCCTAGCTCTGACTTAGCCTCTGAATCTTAGTCCTAGAGATGCTGCTCTTGCATAGACCTGGTGCTGATGACTGCCTCGCCTCATGAGGAACTTCGAATCACTGCTCTCCTAGTACTGACATGAGCTGTGGGAGTTCCACTTATGTCTACACATGACAGATTTCAACTGAAAAGGCCCTGGGTACACATTCACTGGGACTGTTATCCTCCTTGTACCTGAAATTAGGGCAGCCTGAGTCCATATTTATTGTCACAGCAATGACAGACGCCATGGAGAAGCTGTGACTGCAGCTCAGGCTTTAATTCCACCAAAGGTTCCTAGACAAGAGCTTAGGTTGTGCCATATTACGAGTCAGACTAACCCCAGCAGTTAGTGACCCACATGCTGACCTCACACTGGATATTAATGTCACTAAAGTTGGGTAGCAATAATATACCATGCCCTAGGTGAACTCAAAGGATAACATAGGCATCTAACATTTACTTGTAAATTTTTAGACACTTGCACCTGTTCTCACTAGGGATGGCATCCTGAAAGGTATGGTCCTTTAGCCTGCTCTCCACTTCAGATGACGTGGCCCCCAACAATTCCTTTCATACTGTCATATCTTTGATTGGATGCATGCAGTGTATAAAGCCTCGAGCTTCAATTAAGCTGTCTGATAGTTGAATGATGGGCAGGAATGGCAGTAAGCAACACTGCAACAACACAAAAATTGCCAGTACACACAGAACTGTCTGACTTAGTGATCTGTTGTCACCACAACATGCAGATTTCATTCTTTTTCTGACTGTTGAGTTTTCTTTTGGCATGTAAACACCAGTATTTGTCTTTGGCAAGGAGGTAATATAGGCAACAAAAAGAAAGGAATGATGTAACAAAATAAATTTGGACTTATCTTAAGCCAAGAAACCTAGATGATAATGTTTATCCGGGAAGACATACTCTTACAAATGCAAATATGAGCCAGGTTGTGTGGCTTTCAGGAGTAAAGTCCGATACATGAGGTCTATAAATAAAACAAACACCATTCTTTTGTCTCACCATAATCTTCCAAGAGCTGTTTCTGAAGCTGTGGCAATGTTAGTCTGTCCTGAGGGGAACTACTGCTATCTTCTTCAAAACACACCTGGTTAAGCTACAAATAAAGAAAAAAAAATGTTACAACATACAGAAGACTGCTAAACAGACAAAAAGAGATGCTGAAAGAATTACTCAATTATAAGTTTTATTTATTTATTGACGGGGGTGTCCGCCTGGATGTAGGTCCATTTTCAGCAGAGGCCAAGGGAGAAAAGCTCCACAGTTAAAATATACAGACAGTAGTTACATTGCGTTTATATCACGTTATCGAAAGATTAAAATAGCGAATGCTATTTCATCGGCCCCAAAACATCTAAACATGAAAATATCGAAAATTCAGAACAGCGAATTTTTTCCCATGGAAAAAATTTGCTGCTCCGAAACACATACACACAACACAAGCACATCAAACAAACAGCAACCACACACATACACTTAAATTCCTACATCTAACACTACACTAATCTAAACATACACTATCCACCCACTTAGCTTAACCCAAACCCTAAGGTCCGTCACTACTGCACACTCACCTAACCCGCGCCGTAACTCACTTAAACCGCCCCTAACCCTAAAGTCTGTCACTATCGCACACACGCCTAATCCGCACCCTAACCCTAACTCACTTAACACGCCCCTAATCCTAACCTACAAACAATCGCACACTTACCTGAACCCAACCCGTAACTTTCCACCACAGCGCTAAGAATAGTGAAGCCACAGAAACAGCCAACCAAATTCTTTCCCAAGGAAAGAATTTGCTGTTCTGCAGCTTCGCTATTCTTAGTGTTCGCTGAATAGTGTTTGATATCAGAACATTTGAAGTTTTAATACTTCAATGTTCTGATATAGACCCATTACTTTGAATTTACATAGCAATTAACAATGATTAACATAGCAATTAACAATTACAAACATAGTTACAGATGAAGAACATAGTACAACAGTAGACAACTAGAATCTTTATCATCTACGAAGTACATAACAGACATTAACAATTGTTACAATAAGAAGTTCCTGCTGTATAAGTAATAGGCTTATGAGCATCTGAGCTTGCTATAATCAAGGTAGTTAGTGGGGTGGAAAGAAAGGTAGTGGGTCGATGTGGTGGGTGATATTAGAGTGGGAGTTGCAAGGGCATAGCCAGCATGTTTTTAGGTGCGCTTTTAGTAAAGTTTTGAAGTGGGTGCATGATGGTACGGAGGTAATTGTGGGTGGGAGGGAGTTCCATAATTTGGCTATGGTGCAAGAGAATGGTGCTTCACCAGCAGAGTTATTGGCATTAGTGATCTGCAAGTGAGTTTTGTTGCTGGATCTTAGTGGTCTAGTGGTGTGATAGGGTTGGAGTAGATTCTGGAGGGATGGGACATTTAGTGGATGGTTTACTAGTTTGTGGGCGAGTGTGAGTTGATACTATTGAAGGAGGTGAGGAAGTTCAAGCCAGCCCAGTTCAGCAAGTAAGAGACAGTGGTGACTACAGTAGGATACCCCTGTGGCGAATTTGGCGATTTTTTTGTAGCAGGTCTCTAAGCTTGTTTAGATCGCATTGCCTTCGTTTGGTATATATTGGAGAGGCATAAAGTAGGGTGGAGATAAGGTGGGAATTTGCTACTGAAATCTTTGCTGCTTTGGTGAAAAGTTGCTTATTTTTGTATAACTCTCCTAGTGTTTTTTGGACTTTTTTATGGTCATGGATATGTGAATGCCAAACTTTAGTTTATTGTCTATTTCCACTCCTAGCAATTTGGTGTGTTCTGTTGGGTGTATAGTGGTATTGTCTTTTGCTGTGATGTTAAAGTGAGAGTTATTTTGAGTATGTTTGGTGGGTTGGAAGAGGAGTAGTTTAGTTTTGTTTGGGTTGAGTATTAATTGGGCATCGGATAACCAAGTTTCAACAGAGGAAAAGGCTTCCTGTGTGACTTTTTGCAGTTGGGGTAGGGACTGAGCTGAGCAGATGATGGTTGAGTCATCTGTGTATTGTAGGAGTGTGTCATGTTTGGTGGCAGAGGCTAGATTATTGGTGAAAATAGCAAAGAGTAGAGATCCAAGGCTGGATCCTTGGGGAACCCCTATAGAGACAGGTAGTTGGGGAGATATGTCATTCTGCCATACAACGGATTGCTGGCGGTCAGACAGGTAACTCTGAAACCAGTTGGTGACTGATTGAGAGAAGGATAGGTTATTGAGGACAGAGATGAGTTGTTTGTGTGGGACCATGTCAAATGCTTTAGATATGTCTAGGAAAGTAGCAGAAGAGAGACAACCATTGTTTTTATGCTGAAGGATAGTGTTAGTAAAGGAGAGCAAGTCTGTGGTGGTGCTATGGTTTGGTCGGAAATCATGCTGAGTATTGGAAAGGAGGTTGTTAGTAAGGAGGTAGTCTGAGACCGGAGAGTGAATGCATCTCTCTAGTATTTTGGAGAGTGGAGAGAGAATAGCTATGGGGCGGTAACTGGTTAGTTCTGTGGAGGAGCCGCCTTTGTGGAGAGGAATTGTGTGTGATACTTTCCATAGTGTGGGAACGTAACTTTCTGACAGAGATTGGTTAATCAAGATGGACACTGGGTAGGCCAGAGCATCAGCTGCGATTTGTAGGTATTCACTTGGGAGGATGTCTGCTGCTAATTTGGTGGGCTTAAGTTTAGTTAAGAGTTTTTTTTATGTTGGAGATAGGTACAGGAGAAAAAGAAAAGGCAGTGGGGAGATTACTAGTTGAAAGTGTGGGTTGGAGGGGGGGGTTGTGTTGTTTAGCTAGTGATCGTATGGTTTGTGTGAAGTGTGTGTTGAATGAGGTAGCAATATTTTCGGAGGAGTGAGTGATGTTAGGATGAGGGGTACTGACTTTACCTGGGTGGAGGATGGAGTTTATGGAGGATCAGAAATATTTGGGGTTGTGCTGGGAGGAGTCCAGGGCAGACTGGTAGTATTGGAATGTGTCCTGTTTTATTAGCTTTTTGACTCTATTGTGTAGTTCTAGGAATTTCTGTATAGTTGAGAGGGTTTTGGTTTTGCGCCAGTGCTCCCAGGCTTTATCCCTGTTTTTCAATTCTGACTTACTGGTTTTCTGTAGCCATGGGGAGGGTTGTGCTTTGGTTCTGGAAAGTCTTATGGGGGCATGGTAATTAAGGATGCGTAGGAAGGTAGTATTAAAAAATTCAACTGCGTCATCAAGACTGAGGTACTTTAGAGGATGCCAGTTACATCCTTTGAAAGATGAGATGAATGTGAGTGGGTTAAAGTCTAGTTTTTTACGTATTTAATGGTAGATGACAGGTTTAGCTTGGTATATGTATTTTTTAAGTAGGAATGTTGGGGAGTGATCACTGAGGCTACCTAATAAGCAGTCTGCAATATATGACTGGGTCTCTTACTGACTAGTATCCAATCTCCAGGGTAGTGTGCTCGTTGGAGTTTTTATTTATCCTGGTTGGCGACTGGACTAGTTGGGTGAAGCCATGATGGTTTACATGACGGGCTGGATGGTTGCCAGAACAGGATTGCCAGTCAATATTGAAATCACCTAAAATTATAGTTTCTTGGAGGAGATGGTGGGTAGACCAGCTGAGGAGGTTTTCTAATGGAGGGATGTTTTGGCCAGGTGGGAAGTAGCATCCAATTTTGTTGATGGTTTTATTTTGAGGTTGGTATATATTATTTCTTCATTGCCTATTTGTGGAGCTGATGACTTTAAGATCTGGATGTTCAGATGCTTTTTAAATATTATAGCTACACCGCCTCCTTTCTTGTTTAGCCGGTCTACTCTTAGTATGCCGTAACCAGTAGGGAGGATTTGCTCACTGGTAATGTGAGATTTTAACCAGGTTTCTGTCAGGATGACTACATCTGGGGAGTACAAGTCTATGATGGCATGGAGTTCATGGACTTTGTTGGATATACTTCTAATATTTAGGCTTAGTAGAAGGAAGTCACTTGGCTTTCTATTGGCTGTGATATGGGAGAAGTTGTGGTTTCTAGTCCGATTATGAGGAGTGGGATTGGAGATGGTAGGGCCAGGGTTGGGGTGGGTGTCTCCACTTAGGACTAGTTTTGATATGCATGAGGTTATTAGTTTTCTCAGTTTTTGAATGTGTTTATTAGGGAAACTTTATGATTGTGCTCTGTGGTTAATAGGTATGGTGGGAGGGTTACTATATTAAGTTGTAGGGATGCTTTATGTTTGAGTAATATAGTTGATAGAATATGCGGGGGGTGCATAGGGATGGTTCTTGAGTTGGTGGGAGGGGAGCTGCGTGAGGGTGAGACATGAGTGATGGTGTGAGTAGTAGTACAGTGGTAGTGGTTGAGTTTGGGAATGATCGAGTTTTGGTAAGATGTAAGATATGCAAGGAGAGTACATACAGTGAGCATAGGTATGGTATGCTTATACATGTTAGCTGAGGAGGAGTGATAGTAGTGGGAAGATGGAGGAGGTAGTGTTGGGTTTAGTGCTGTGGTTAGCTACTGGAAAGATGGGAGGGGTTTGTGAGTGTAATAAAGGTAGGACCACTGGGGGTGGGACAAAATAGGGGGCAGGGTGGGGAGTGAAGCGGGTAGAGACCCTGTTAGTTGCTCTTATGAGGGGGCTGGAAACAATCAGTTAACAGAGTAAACTGATAAAAGAACATATGATAGTGAATGTGGAGACTCCGGTAGGCACCCTGTATTTCCACAAACTATCAGTTATCTGTGCCCCAGTTCAGGCAGTTTTAATAAGTTTTATGGCAGAGCTGAGCATAAGGTGCTCAAAGGGTGGTTGTAGTATTAAAAATGGTACCTGCCACAGGTAATACTTATTAACTTTGGGATTGGCTTAAGTTAATAAACAGGGAGGGGGAGAACAAGGGTGTGAGCAGGCAGTTCTTTTGTACTGCTGCTAATGAGCCAAAGCAAAGACAAGTTTGTGTTTAAGAAACAATCAGAATTGACCAAGGACTGCTCTGAAGCTGTAAGTCATTTCTTAACCATTCCTTAGGTGGAAAAACATGATAGCCTTGTATCAGTAGGCTACTGTGGTCTCAATTTAAATTAAACACACAGTATTTGATCAGTTATGGATACTATTTGCTAACAGAAGGGAATAAGAGAGAAAATGGAAGAGGAGTGTGTGTGGTGGGGGTACTGCTTACAAGCCAAAGCAGAGTGCTCTCCAGGGGATAATGAATATTGGCTCAAACAGGTAGACACACACTAAAAGTTAACTTTAGCTGTTTGCAGACAGTTCAGACTCGGACTGGGCTTTTCTTATAAGAATGATAAAGGTGGTACCGTAGTTGAATACTTAAGAGTGGTGTTAGGTCTAGAAAAGAAGAGTACAGAGAGGAGTAAGCACTTTTGAGATGGTAAAGATATATTATAAAGATTACAAAAAACAAACTGAGCAAATAGCTACTGCATACAGGAAAATATGTCTTGAACCAACTACTAGTATATGCAGATACTGGGCCAATTGGAAAAATACATCAGTGAGAAGGGACCTCAGCTAACAGTTATGCAGTCATAGATAAAAATATAGTGAGCAGCACTCTGTCCTGGGTCTCTAATGTGATTCTATCCACCAGTAACAGCACAACTATATAGAAAGTTCACAAATATGATGTTCAAGCTTATGTTCTTTTGGCAATCAAGAAGCCTGGCCACCACAATCACAAATTATTTTCTATTCCCCCCATTATTGCAAGACCTGTATCACCCTGAAATGCAACTCATATAGGTTACACAGTAGGGGGAAATGTATGACTGGATGTCTAAGTAATATACTGAAGTGCAGACTGTACTATGTGATCTGATGTTGCATAAACATAACATTGTCGCACATCTGGGAAATAGGTCTGTTTCTTTTTTAAGTTGACATTTAAATGCAGAACTGTACATGCATGCATTCTTTCACTGAAATGCACATTACTCAGTTCGGGGTCATGGAGGAGCTGGACCCATTCTTAGCACTCGAGGTGTGTGTGTGTGTGTGTGTGTGTGTGTGTGTGTGTGTGTGTGTGTGTGTGTGTGTGTGTGTGTGTGTGTGTGTGTGTGTGTGTATGTGTGCATGTGTACAATGAACAGAAAACAGAGGATGGCCAAGTAAAGGTGGATGAATTTCCAGTAAAGAGAGAAAAGGGTTTCACACCAACAGCCATACAGATTTATCTTTCAAGTTAAACTGCCAGGTTTGCAAATGAGGATACAGTGCTGTCACAATGCCTTCCATTTCCAAATGAGTTCATACAATACACACCAGCAACTGCTTTACATCTGAATAAAAATAGTAACTATATTAAAAGAAAGGTGTTGCACCAACAGTGAAAAAGGTAAAATGTGGAAGTACTAATTATAACAGGAAATGACTGACTCATATCTGCCCTCACATTTTATACATTTTTGTGCAGCATTACTAGGCTCTGTTTTTCTGCAATAGTGATAATCTATAATGGGCAACCAGGAGGAACTGGGGTTAAAGATCCTAATCGTGTCAGTAGACCCCAGCCTCACGCAGCAATAATTTACATCTCAGCATAAGTTTCCACAGGAAAATCAGCTGAAGGGGTAAACACATGAAACTAATTAGAAAAAGCACGTGGACAAAAACCCTTGCTCCTATATCCAGTGTGCCTCACGTGGTTAGTGTAGGCCATGCCATCCAGCTCAGTGTTGTAAATGGAATTACGTACTTCTTGGGCAAAAATCACCATACTGCCACAGCAGTGACGCCAAGCTTCATAAACGTCTTCTTGATAATTTTATTGTAAAATTTCTTCTTATCCCTAACCATACATCTTGATGTCCTCCCTTCTTTCTCTGTTCCTATACAGTCACTTTCTTTTCTGGAGGTACCTAGTAGACCTATGCTTGAAGCCTTACTCCTAGCATTTTTCCTATCTTTCACAAAGACAGGGTCTTTCTCAGATCACCTCTCTCCTTTATATCAAAATTAGCCTCTGAAATAGCCTTGAAACAGTGTGTTCACGGTATCCATTTTTTGGACAGAATCAGTCTGAGGCAATCAGGAACCTCATAGCATCATTGGAGACAGCTCCGGCTCTGAAGAAGTATCTGTAAGAAAAGTTTTTTTGGCTCAAATCTGCTGCAAGGTTGGAATACCCACCCAATTGAGACAGATGGAGAGGGACAAAAACAAGGACAATCACTGTGGTAAGTACAAATATTTTGTGCTGGACACATTTATAAAAAAAGTAAGCTGTGCCAAAAGTTGTTCTTATGGAAGGCAATTTAATCTGCTCTTTTAAAGCTTCAGGATGGAGGTCATTACAAAAGCCACCACAACCTGCTACTCACTTGGACAAGGTTTGTTTAGACTCCCTTGTTTGCCTGGAATGAGGGATACAAATAGTTTGGTTGTGCAACTGACACTTTTTTAACACTTTTTTTTTTTTCTTCGGCTAGCTACTCAGTCAATCCCAACGTCTCTCCTTGACTATTAGTTCTACTTATCCTTCTTGGCCTACCCTGGAAAACCTCTAGTAGGGGTTGGGGCTACTGAGGAGATGAAGGTGTCCTAGGGCTACATCATACTGTAGCCAGGAGTGTTTTCCCTAATTACATATCTAACCCTAGCATATGTACAGTAACACCTCACAAGTGGGGGTATCTGTTCTTCACTTCCAAAAGGCACTGACATCAAAAAACAGCCTCCCCTTGGAAGTGCTTCATGGTGGTTTCTGCAGTCCCATCCAGTGAAATCTCACTGTGGTGTGTACGCCCTGTGCACATCCCCCCCCCCCCATGGACACGGCTATTCACATCCATTTGCCACAGCACCGGTGCCCGAGATCTTTTGGTCTGTATAAAATAACCTCTTTGTCTGTGTGTACAGAAAATGTGCAAGATTTCTCTCTACTTTTTTTTTTTTTGAGTATGTGGGAAAAAATAAGATAGCTAAATGGTCTGATTGAGAAAACATACAAGACCACTTTTGGCATACATAAAGGACTGGTGCTAAATTTCACTATGTCTTTATGTAATATTGTGCACGTGCAGATCTGCAGTTGTGAGATCCTTCTAGTAGACATAATGATCATTAGAAACAGTATTTTTAAGTGTAAATGTCGCTGGAGTAAGCCTGCAGGATCAAAGGAAGTAAGCGTCAGTTTTTCCAAAATGAAATTCAGGTTTTAAGGGAGGCACTGGCTTCCGCTGTGGTCTCAAATGAAATACCTCTTAAGAATTGCTTTCTTAAGAGGTTGCCAATGTCAACTCTAGTGGCAAGCAGACTGAAATTGCTGGCAGAAATTAACAGGCTGAAACCTCAACTTAAAATAAGATAAAAGAGGGCTTGTTGAACTGTGGCACCCTTTGAAGAATGTACTGTCTCTGCATCAAATATAGAATCTGATTCATTCTGGCAGGTAGGATTTCCTTGTGGTATCCTTCTTAGCCTCCCTGATAATCTCCATCTCTGGAACAAAAGATTCTAATTGCAGATCAATTTATCTTCCAGGCTGCAAGTCAGAGGCATTTTAGGGTTAGGTTTATTATAGCTCCCTGTCACGGTTACACATGGTTGCACAAAAAACACCTGTACCCATTCCTCTCAACTACTTGAGTAGGGAGAAACAATGCTGCCTCACTGACAAGAGTGCAACTAGGATCAAGTTGAATTTTTAGGTTTGATAGTGCAACTAGGATCAAGTTTAATTTTTAGGCTTGATAGTGCGGTCGTGGGATTGTGAGTTATTTGTTATGTCAATTTTTTTATGGTCATCTGACAGTATTTTGCTTGCTCTTTACATATATTACTTTAGCTGCAGTTGTAGCAATTCTACATTTTTTTCTGTGTTTTGAATAACTTAAGTGAAGCTTACTGTTTAAGGAAGTCCTTTTCCATCTTTTTCACTCTGTGCCTCTCTGATTAGGGTTACGATAACTGGAGTAAACCAAGGGGATTTAACAGCTGTAACACATGATCTTTATGGGGAAGAGGTAATTTTGAACTGCAGATTGTTGACACAAAAACTTCCATAGCAAGTTCCGACACCGAAGGAGAAGTCACAGTAGATGGTGTCAGTTCCATCACTACTGGCAAAAGTGGGCTAAAACACCATATTGAAACTGAGCCTTTACAAAGGCTGACATCATCTCCTCCCAATCAGTAGGGGTAGGCGCCAAAAGGACCTGTAGGTTTCTAAGTGAAGATTAGGACTGGTTGAGAAGAAAATAAGAGCCACATGAAAAGCCTCCAACTTGCACCCCCCCAGGTCTTGGAATTTTGGCAGACTTACCTGAATCCTGTGATAGGTTGAAGGGCGAAACCCCCTTCAATACAAACTTATTTTTACTGTAAGATAAAGTTTGGGAGCTAACATTTTCACAGATAACATAGCTGTTTTGGCAGATGCCCCGTTACCTAGCTCATCACACACATCTCATCGGGGGAAACTTATGTCCACATGTTTTGCGCTTTTGAAATGCTGGTCTGGGGTCTTTATCCATCAATACACTTAAACAGAACAAAGCTAAAGTAACCACACAAGTCAAGATATTAAGATAAGGAAAATTAGTAATGAAATGAGAGGGAGTGTTAATGTTAGAAGACAAAAAACAGCAAAATGTCACACAATTTGCTTATCTGTGAAAGAAACCGCTAATTCTAGCCACAAGAATCCAAGTTCACTTGAGAGATGTCAAGGCTGCAAAGGCAGAAATGGATCTGGAGTATCACCTCAGGGGATGGGATTATGGAATAGAAGAGGAGCTCAAGTTTGTAAGGAGATTCGCTGCTCAAAGAAAAGACGCAAAGGCCTTAAGCTACTGTCTTGGTCAAGGGCCAAAACAAACCAGACGAGAAAGTAGAAATACATTCAGAGAGTACCTGAAGACCAATTAATACCTAGACCTTGGAGTTGACAGACAGCACTAATATAACAGTGATTCATGTTCATACCAAAGTAGGTATGAAAACGCATTCTGAAAGATTTGTGTTGCTTTGTCTTTTTACAGTTCCTATTTATGCAAAATTATCACCAGCACGTCCTCACTCACAGGTTTATGGAAATACAAAAAAATACCTCAAATGGTTAAACCTTGTACAAGGAGTCACTGCCTCAACACAACCCTCACACTGTCACAAAGTGTTTTAGCTATGCTGCAGCTGTGTTCCAGTATGCATCAATCCCCAAAATAAGACAAAGCTTAGAATGAAAAAAATGCAGAAAAGTTCGTATCTAGTACATATTACAGTACACAACACACTACCAGAAACACAGACCATTATGGATGGAGCAGTTATAGGTTCATAGGTTAGTGGCTAGCTGTCACTGTAAGCAATTTTAACCCTAGTCAATTCCCTTTTCAAAGGTGAGAATCAAAGCCTGTACCTTGTGACTCTGAGGCAAACACCTTAAGCATTATACCAACTCCCAACTCTGTAATAAAGCTGTCAAAGTAAGTGTCATTCTCTAACTGTGCATCTGCAGATTACTGACATTGCACTTTAAAACACAAAAGCAAAATTCTGCACCTCCCACAACCTTCCCATCTGTCTAATTAATTTCAAGCTGAGAAGTAACATAGGAAACTCTTCTGTGCATAATGATGATGCAGTCACACTTGCCTTCAGCCAAAGGTAGTCTTCCGTTTTATCTGCAACTTCACTGTGATTATCAGCAATGTCACATCTGCCAAGAATGCAGTAAACAGCTCGTTTATATGGATCTGTGTTACCGCGGAGGGCACGTCTATAGTGGAGGCGCACCTTGTTCTCAGTACTAGGTGACAATCTGAAAAGAAAATTAAATTATGATGATGTTATACCACTCTGCAAACACAGATGCATGAAAGCAGTAAACACAAAACACACAGGAAACATTTTAATGGCAGACAAGTGCTGACTGGCACACACAGTCCACACATTTCACTATGTACAGAATAAGATGAAGATTACCCATTTACTGCTCCATGCATTCCTTAATTCCATCAGGTCATTTATAATTAGTATCTAAAACACTGTTCAAATAATCTATAATCCCTTCTGTGAAACGATGCCTCATTTTCTGACAGTGGTCTACCATGTATTTTAAATTGTATTCTCTGTTTTCAAACATGTCTCTTATCAAGGATGGTACGGATATTGATTTTCATACGTTCCTAGTATGCGCCCACTCTCTTTATCAAGAGCTACACTGAACTGTGTAACTGCAAGCATACAGTGAAATTTCAGTGCCAAGAATGTCAGTAGCTGGTTGTCTAAGATTGCAGAAAGGCGGGGAATGGGATACTGCCCATACTAGTCTGTAGTGCGACCTCAGAGTTCGTATATATAATTAGTAGGGGTGTGTGTACCCTCTTACAGAAATGTTGAGTTGTGTGTGTGCCCCCCCAAGATTCTACAGCTCAATGAAATGGATCAACGCTGTGAGGTTCAGGCAACTAAGTTGTCAATCTTTTGACAGGAATTCACACACGCACGCACACACACACACACCAATATACTTTTATAGGCAACCTTCCTCAGAATGGTTTCACTCATAGATCAGTTCACGTCAGAGGAACTACTGTAGCCGGAGATACAGATTATGTTCTAGTGCTGGTGGAGGAAACAGAGGTTTATTCTAAGCTGTTCATGCGCCTGAAAAGGACAAATAGTTTCTATCCTATTCTGGACATCGACTTCAACCAAGAAATACAGGACATTTAGTTCTAGATGGTCACCCCTTCAGTGGGACATGCACTTAGTCCATTTGGCAAGCTTGGATGGTGTCACTGGATTTGACAGGTGGATAGGTGTACACGTTCATCATATTGATCATCGCTGCAGTAACCTTAGCTATATGGGTTATAGGGAAATAACAGCCGGCAGCTGCCAAAACTTCAGGGCACCTTCCATACACCAAAACTGTCAAGCAGCTCAAGCTGAGCTGACTATAACACAAGTTTGGGTGTGAAGCCCGTCAGACCTTTAATGCCACAGAAGAGAACACTTCTCTGAGGCTTTCGAAGACTGACAGTCAACTTGTGATTTTCTTTGCTGGGCAGATAAGTTCCCTTTGGGGGAAAAAACCCTCCATATTCTTAACTTTGTTGATGTCTTATTACTTTCCTCTTCAGGACAGTTATTTTAAAGCTAGGAGTGCTTTGTTTTAATGGACTACCTCCAGACTAACTCACTTTTAAACACACACTCACTTTTTTTCTGTCAGTTTAAAATTAGTGTAAAGTAAATGAAAACATTTTTTTTCTCTGTGGAGAAATTGTGTATATTGTTCTACTGTGGAGCTTTTTCTGTGTTTTATTGGTCAAAAAAGTAATGTTGGTGGACTGGCAGTGCTTACAAACAATTGCTGGTTGTCTTCTGTGGAAAACAGGCACCATTTTCAGCTTGAGCATGGAGCTAGTCCCATGGTCAGTGCTTCTTCCAGACACAAAAAAAAAAAATCAAGCAAACAGCCTTTGCCACCAAAGCAGGTTGACAGTTTGCCTTAGCTGCAAATGGGTGGCTCTCTTGTGGTCATTTTGTTGTACCTTAGACCACTCAAATTTTACCTCAGATCTCTCTGGTCTAGCAAGCCATTACGGACTAGGGGTTAGCCATATCGTGTGGTTGCTGGGGTCCACTCAGTGGGCAAGAGAGAGCCAGTCTTGCCGGTCCTGGGAGAAAGAGCAGGGAAGGCTTCCCCAGTGTGTCAAAATGCTGTGCCCATCCCTGGAAAGGTAGCTGCTGCTTTACTAATGCAATTGGCCCCATTTTTCCTGTCAAAAAGAAGCAGAAAACCAAGCATGTATCTACTCCTCCTCAAATTTCTTTGAACAGGAGTAGTTTCATGGCTCTGGCTCAGGGTTTAATTCATGCAAGGATGGATAGTTCCCCTCCCCTCAGACTGCTGATTCAGACTCGGAGGGGAGGTCAGTTTCTGATTCTCCTTGTGAGGGGGGGGGGGGGTTCTCTTTCTCCATGACTATTCCTAGAATGTCACTGTTTTCAGTGGGAGAACAATGAGGTTTCTTAGTCCCTCAGAAAATAATATGAGTTGTTAAAATGACTTTCCAGAACCTACACCCATTCCTCCTATTCAATCAGCTTTAGAGGATGCGTGTGTGTGTGTGTGTGTGTGTGTGTGTGTGTGTGTGTGTATTGCCTGCAATTTTCCTAACCGTTGCCATCTGCCTCTAAAAAGATACTTAGAATGTATAAAGTTACTCAGTCTTGTAAGTTTTTATACACTATTCCCAAACATGACCCAGCAGCTATAGCTTTACTTGATCCCACTGCTGTTGAGCACTTAGTTATTTCCAATCCTACTCTTTCATGGATGGAAAAACTGACAGGCACGCGAAAAGCGTATACTTCTGGAACTGATTTTTTTAAATGTTGAAATGTTCTGGTCTGTTCTAACAAATCATGAAAGCATGAGGAATGTTTTATCTGCAGTTTATTCTTGTAAGGAAGAATCTGATTAAATAACAGTTTCTTCTGTTGCACAGGTCACTTATCTTTGTTTGCAGTTTGTCTATGACTGTTGATGCATCTTCTAGGACTATGGTTGCTGTTACTGTTTTGAGAAGGTTTGCATTGCTGCAGTCTCAGAACCTCCCAGATAAGGTTAAAAATATTTTAAATTCTCCCTTGGACAGAGATTTAGTGTTTGGCCCTTCTGCTTCATAGGTGATCAAAAAGTGCGAAAGAGGCAAGCTGATACAATAAGCTCCTCAACCCTCCTTTTCCAAAATTGTCAAAGGAATTTTTTTCTCTCTTCATCCAGTTTTGGCAAAAAAAAGAACAAACAGTTTCAACAAAATTCAGGTAAACAAGTTTAAGAAGAAAGGAGGTTCCAAAATGAAGTCTTGAACACCACAAAATCAATGACAGCCCAGCAAGTCTGAATGACTATTCCAGAGACCTTATGATCCCCCTCCCACTCTAGCCCCTTTTTTGCTCCAGAAAGTCTAAATCTCCATTCTTCTCTTTGCCAATAGAACATTTCAGAAAAACGAGATCTGAAAATCATTCATGAAGGTTACAGATACCAGTGGGAGGAAATTCCTCCTTTCCAGGGGATCTTTCTTCATGTTTCAGATCAGACTCTTGTTTCCACATGTTCTTCATCATATACTGTGCCAATTCCTCCTCCCCAGGTGGGGAAGGGTTTTCAAGGATGTTCCTAGTGCCAAAGAAAAAATGCTTGGAGACAAGTTCTGGATCTTTCTTTCCTAAACCTGTTTGTGACAGTGCCCAAATTCAAAATGTCACTTCACAACCTGTCCTCTACTTGGTCTTTCAAATTTCCTTCTAATGCTAGACTTAAAAGATGCTTATCATCACATCCCTATTCATCCAGACTTCAGGCGTTTCGTGAGGTTGTGTGTATCTGGATCATATTATCATTTCTCTGCCTTACCCTTTGGACTGTCCACTGCACCAACATTATTCAAACGTGTCTAACTCCAGTTATAGCTCATTGCAGGCAACAGGGTATCCACATTTTTCCATATTTTGACAACTTGCTTACCTTTGCAGAGTCTTTTTTTTCCAAAGTGTCAGGAATCTCTCTTGGGTGAGAGGTCTTACACAAGTTGAGATTTCAAGAGAATATTTTGAAAGTCTGTCTTGATTCCCTCACACAGGGATGTGTTCCTGGAAAGTCAACTAGACATTTCAGTTCAAAGATCTTTTCTTTCATAAGAAAAAAAAAGGATCCTTATTTAGATCTATTCCTAAGGTCTTCTCCTCAGACTTCAATCATTGCGATGCAATTATCTCAGGATTTTAGATCTTGTAGCATTTATGATTTGCATGATATCCTTGCAACACTCCATATGAGAAAGATACAGTGCTGTCTGAAATCTCTTTGGTCCCAGCACCCTTTATCTTTTCAAATGCTAGTGCTAGGGTTTGTCAGAAAAGAAATCTTTTGGTGGAGAGAACAGACATCTTCAAATCCAGGTCTCCCCTTCTACTTTCCTACTCCAAAGCAGTCAGTCAACCACAGATGCTTCAGACTTTGCCTGGGGAGCAGTTCCAGGAGAAATAAAAGTGCAAGAGGTGTGGGACACCAAGGACAAACACAAATATCAATGAGATGCTTGCTCTGGTCAAGGCACTCAACTCTCTGAGCCATCTTTGGTCCCAAAGATCTCTTCAAGTGGTTACAGACAATACCACAGGCATGTGGTGCATCAACAAGCAAGAGAGGAGCCACGTCATATCCTCTTTGCAGACTAGCCAAGTAAGCTTGGGGCCATAGCTTCACAGCCCTGTCTCACTCTACAGGCATCCTACATTCCATTAAAGCAAAACTGTATGGCATATAAGTTGAGCAGGACCAGGGTAGACCCTCAAGAATGGAAACTAGATCAGGTCGCCTTCCAAGATTTGATCCATCTGTGTGGAGTTAATCAAGCAGACCTCTTTGCCTCCTCTCTGAACAATCATCAGGCAAGATTCTGTTATGGGACTCCATGTAAGAATGCCAGGAAGACAGATGCCTTTTCTTTGTTTAGGAATGTACCTGTATGCCTCTCCACCAATATCCAGGGTACTTATGAATATTCGGAAGGAATCCCCAAGATCATCATTGTGACTCCCTTCTGTCCCAGGAAACCGTGGTGGTTCTTTCCTTTGGAAATGGCCAGGGGCAATTATCAAAAGCTCCCTCACAGACTGGATCTACTCATACAAGAACAGGGGTGTTTTTTTTTTTTTTTTACTAAATATTTTTTTATTATTTCAAATAAGATGTCTTAAGAAACATTACATGAAATAAAGATAAATATATTTACAATTTTAAAACATTACTAACTTCAAACCATTATATAACTATTTACATTGGTGTCTATGCAAATAACATTGAAATTTTATATTATATAAAGTTAGAAACATAAGATTATATATCTTCTTCGATCTTTTCGAGTATTATCAGTACTTTCATCCAAGAGTAATAGTAAGAAGTAGATCTTTTAGTTCTGTTCTTTACTGTTAATATTTCCGTGTGAGCAACTGTTGTTAAATTCTCAAATTCCTTGAACGTAGGAGAAGCCTCATTTTTCCAGTGTATAGTTATGATTTTACGTGAAATTGGCAATAGTGACCATAGGATTTTAGTGTCTTTTTTTTGGTACACAGTTTGGAATAGGAGAGTTGAATAAAATTAAAGACTTTGTTAATTGAAAATTATCATTATAAACAGTCTGAAAAAATAGTTAATGGATTTCCAGTACATATTGAGACATATACATTCATAAAAAACATGCTGCCAATCTGCTTTTATCTTGGTATGGCATCTCCAGCATTGATCTTCAATAGCACAGGGGTGTTTTTGATGCACCCTGAGATCAATCATTTTCATCTGAGTGCATGGATGACAGGGCCTTTATTCCTTTCAAGACACCTGTTTACTGAAGACAAGCAGCAGGTACCACTGAAGACAAGAAAGCGTACTACTAGAAAATCATACATTAGCAAATGGAAAAGAGTTTCTAGTTGGTGCCAGCAACATAACCAACACTCATTCAGGGCTGCTTGTTCACTGGTTTTACAATACTAGGGTTAGTTACTGTGACTACTGGCCTTACTTATTCCTCTATAAAGGTTCATTTATCAAGCATTTCAGCATGTCTGCCCCTCTTTCAATGCAGTCTCATATCAAAGTGTTCTTGAAAGGGGTTTTGCCTAAGAGGCACCCAAGATAACCATTGGCTCCAACTTGGGATCTTAATTTTGTGTTAGAGAAGCTAACTCTTCCTCCATTTGAACCAGATGATCTGGCCGACATGAGGTTTATTAACACGAAAAATAGTTTTACTAATTCCTCTGACCTCTGCAACAAGGGGAACTGAGCTGCAAGGTCTTATGGAGGGTAAACCCAATCTCATTTTCCATAGGAAAATGGTTTCTTTGAGAAATAATTCTGCTTTTATTTCTAAAGTGGGATTAGAGTTTACTTTGAGCAAAACCATGTCTCCCCATTTGCATTCCTGAACCTAAAAATAAGGGAGAAAGGATATTCCATACTTTGAATGATCACAGACAACTCTGGTACTATCTTAAAAAAACAAAATCATTTAGATCTTTGGATTAACTGCTCATTTCTTGTAAAGGGAAAAAGGAAAAACCTGTGTCAAAACAGACTACTTCAAAATGATTGTCTAAGGCTATTACTACTACTTATATTCACCACAGCAAAACTATTCCATGCAGAGTTAAGGTCCACTCTCTACCAGGACATTAGCCTCATCTACGCCTTTTTGAAAGGGTTGAATTCTAGAAGCTGCAACTTGGTCCTCTGTACGTACGTTTACAAAGCATTATAAGCTTGATTCCTCCTCTATGTCCAGATCAAGCTTTGCAAAGACAATTCTTCTCCTCCTCACTCTATACATACCTATCACACATCACACTACAAAAATCGACACCCCTTCAAAAAATGTTTCATACAAAAAAAAAAAAATACTTACACACAACCCTACTTCAAAACCCTCACTAGTTCAATGCTACTACTCCTATACTCCCCCACCTCATACCACACTCTACTGAAAGACAACATTCTCCCTCCATGGCAAACATCACCAATTGGTCACCATCACAAACGACTAAACTATAACATAGCCCCAAGCCTCATCTGCACCAGCCACATGAACTTCCACTTGCACTCCTTCTCATAAGAAACGTATCCTACGCCTCTCATAAACATGATAAACTACTAAACAAGCTTGTCAAACTCTATTTATACATACTGAAACAGCTTAATTGCTCCAGTGACATACACCCTAATCCTGGTCCCACCCCCTTCATACTGAACAACCCCAAAAGCAATTCCTCCCATCTCTTCCTTAATATGAATGTAAGAATTATAAATAAAGTTCATGACCTGCATGCCCTACTCTCCCTTTACCCTCCAGACATTGTAATACTAACTGAAACATGGCTAAAACCAGACAATAACAGTAATGAAATAACAGCTCCAGGCTATAATATTTTATGTAAAGATAGGTGCAATAAAAGGGGCGGAGAGGTAGCAATCTTATTTAAAAGTCACCCAATACTTGACCACTCAGATTTAAACATTCCTGGCTTTGACAAAGCAGAACTTATCTTTGCCAAGCTAAAAATTAATCCCAAAACACATTAATATCATAGGCAGTTATATCCCACCAGGGAATAACATTCCCACCCTGGGAAATCTACTACAATGGAACTCCAATTCTCTTCCTCAAGAAACAATTCTGTTGGGAGACTAATACTGACTGGCTTAACTGCTCAGTGCAAAATCCATCATTCCCTATTAACCTCCATGGATTTACCCACCTCATCTCTTCCCTACAAGGACTGATAAATCATCCAATCATCAATCCATCGTAGACTGAATTCTTGTAAGCAACCCCTCCCTCGCATCTCAGTCAGGCTGTCTGTCCGACAGCCTAAGTGTCCATCAGCCAATCTTTCTCCTTAAGAGTCCGTACTTACCAAATCACTCAGACTACCTTTCAATTAGTCCGAAATAAAAAAAAAAAAAAAAAAAACTTCAGCCTCAACAGTTTCATCACCTCTCTACAAAGTTGTAACCAGAACTCTCAAACACCTACCTCTTGAAGAGGCAGGAAACTCCTTAAATACAACTTTCTTAGAAATACTAAACCACCACGCACCCCCTAGAAAGTACAGTTTTGTACCTACCATAAATGTAGATGTTCGAGGATCCACATTGCTGCAGTCCTAACTATTGGGTAGTCCGCTGTCCAGTCGGCCCGAATACCAAAGTATAAGGCTGACGTCGGTCAGGGTGCATTAGACTGACGTCAGTACGTCAGGGTACTAATGCGCATGACCGACGCCATATCCTCAGTCTTTTCTTGCCCCAGATGTCAGAAGACCCTAAAAAGACAAGGCCCAATATACCTGCACCAAAAATATGTACAATATATACAAAAATATCAGCATAAAACCTCACCTACACAACCACCCCTAAACACAGAGGGGAAGGAGGGAGGGTAAATTGGACTGCAGCAATGTGGATCCTCGAACATCTACATTTATGGTAGGTACAAAACTGTACTATGTTCTTCGTTCCACATTGCTGCAGTCCTAACTATTGGGTAGAATCCCAAAGCAGAGGTAAGGGAGGCTGGCAAATCATAAAGAAGCAGGAGCTGACAACATGCCTTGCAAAATAGCTGTGGCAAAACCAGCCCTGGACTTAGAGTAGAGAGGAAGGTGATAATGCTTAGAGAAAGTATGCACTGAACTCCAAGTAGCTGCCTCCAAAATATCCTTTACACAAGGTATGGTAATCCCTATGAGGTATCTGTTTCCCACAAGAAATACAGTTATTCACTTTTTCTGACATCCGGTTAAATACTGAGGCAAGAAAAAACCAAAATGTTCCCCAACGGGGTACTTAGCCAACTTTGATTCGGTCTGAAACTCCGACTTCAGAAAATTTCAGAACGCCAACCTGCACTCGCAAAACTGCTTCTGCATCGGACCATGCGGCAAAAAAGACTGGGGATATGGCGTCGGTCATGCGCATTAGTACCCTGACATACTGACGTCAGTCTAATGCGCCCTGACCGACGTCAGCCTTATACTTTGGTATTCGGGCCGACTGGACAGCGGACTACCCAATAGTTAGGACTGCAGCAATGTGGAACGAAGAACATCTATTAACAGTAAAAGCTAATTATGCATCCTGGCTAACTAAAGAATGTAAATCCTTACTCATGGTCAGGGACAAAGCTTGGGAACAATTCCACAAACACAAAACCCAAATCACTAGGCAAAAATTCCTAGAACTGCACAATAAAGCTAAGAAACTAGTTAAGTCAGACAAAATAAACTACCATCAATATATCCAGAATAAACATGCCAAAAGCACTCAAAATTCTGGGCTGCAGTTAACATAGTTCAACAAGGTAAATCAGCTACCCCTATCCCAACAACTAACAATTCTGATAACATAGCAACCCAATTCAATAAATATTTCACAGAAACTATCCAAGCCCTTGCTAACTCCCAAAGCAGTCAGCAGCTCCACCCCTTCAACATCCCAACATACCATCAACTCCCAAAATAACACCTTCCACTTTACCTTGCATCCAGTATCTATTAAATCCATTACAAAACTTCTTCAAAAACTCACACCAAACACCCTGACCGCTGATAGCCTACCCTGAGAATTCCTACAATTAGCAGCTGAAGCAATAGCCCACCCAGTAGCCATACTCATTAACAGATCAATATCAGAGAGTAATACACCTGTTATTTGGTAAACCTCCTATATTCTATCACTACACAAGGGGGGAACTCCACAGAATTACCGCCCAATCACCATTCTATCCCTCTTATCAAAGATTCTAGAGTCATCCACACCTAATGGACTACCTTCTCACAAACAAACTATCAAATGCCCAACATGGTTTTCAACCCTTACACAGCACCACCACAGCTCAAATGTCCTTTACTAACACAGTTAGCCACTACAGAAACAAAGAACAATTTGTATCAACTATATTTTTGGACTTATCCAAAGCCTTTGATATGATAAACCGCAATAAGCTTATCAATATTCTCTCCACTCTAAACCTTAGTTCTTCCACTATCACATGGTTCCAAAGCTACCTAATCAGGTACACTGCAGGCAGTCCAATGGCAACACCAACTTTCCCCTCTTCTTCCAGTTGCCTTATGGGTTCCTCAAGGCTCCATCTTTGGGCCACTCCTATTCTCTCTATTCCCTAACCAGCTCACTGTATCCGCACCTAACACGTCTTTAGTGCAATATGCTGACGACTCCACCCTAATTTGTGCAGCCCCATACACTAAAAGACATCCGCACCATAACCCAAGACTCCTTTCTATCTATTGAAGCATGGCTTACTAACGCCCAACTCATTCTTAATCCCAACAAAACAAAACTCCTTCTCTTCAGCCCAACAATACTCCCCTCACCAGACAACTCTTTTAATATCTGGTCTAAAAATAGAACAATCATCCCAACAACCCACACTACACTACTCTACTTGGAGTTGAAATTGATAATAGCCTGAAATCTGACATTCACATAACTCAAACCATCAAGAAGGTTCACAAGAAAGTAGGACTCCTGTATCTGAACAAGCAATTTCTTACAAAATACACAAAAGCCACTATAGTTCGAACACACCTCTTATCTACCCTCTTCTACGCCACCACAGTGCTAACTGGAGTCTTGCTACAATAAAATCACCAGGTCTGCAAGTCAGGCCCCATATAGGACTCATCACTGTACATCTCTAAAACTGGCTTGAACTTTCTCAGTTGCTACAATTTAATCAAGTAACCTTTGCACGCAAGATGTTCCATCACCCCGAGAAAATCCCTGCTCTCCAAAATCTAGTACAAGCATATGCCACTACTAGAACTCTATGCACCAGTAATTAAAACATTCTAAATACCACCTAAGCCAATAATGATGCCAGAAAGTCTCCCTTCTCTAACACTAATTCAAAAATATGGAATAAACTACCAACCACAATGACCCCCAACTGCTCTACTACACAATTCGAAAAGCTACTTAAATCACACTTCATGAACACCTGGTTATGTTCTTGCAACTCTCTTGGGTAACAACCTCCTGTAATTGCTGCTAATCACTGTACAAGAACTAGCAACTCACACAAACAGCTATCTTCAACTGTACAAAACTAGCCTTTGTATCATCTCAGAGTGTATTTACTCGATCAATGTCTCCTGCAATAGAATACTACTCTCAACTATTACTTAACTGTTATTCTCAAACTATCATGTTAGCTACCAACTGGCTGTTATTCCTGTAATCATTGTTAATTTACCTGTATGTAAACACTGTAACTTTATGTATTCACTTGAATGCATGTCATTGGAGTTCTTCTGCACAGGCTTCCACTGAAAATGGACCTGTTACTAGTCGGACTTTCCCGGTAAACAAATGTAAAATAAAAATAAAACAAAATTCTCCAAGGGCTCCTGAACTCTTCTTCTTCCTACTCCTAAATGTAGTTAGCTAATGTAATCTACCCATATAGCTAAGGCTACTGCAGTAGTGATCAATAAGCCGAACATAGTACAGTTGTGTAAGTTGAACTCAACATAACAGTAGATGTTCAAATGATCACTGCTGCAGTAGCTGCTCCCTACCCTCCGTTCCCCTTGCTTTTTGATGTGGTTTCATTCCAGAGTGTGGACTTTTATTTTTTGTTGTTTCTACCATCGTTCTTTGAGAGCTCAGCCTCCCTCTGCTGACAGGAGAGCTCTGAAAGGCTTTGGACCCAAACTTGTCCTTTAGTAAGATCAGCCCAAACTGCTTCACAGTTTTGGGGTGTGGAATGTGCCTTAAAGCTTTGGAAGCTGGCAGGCTGTAATATCCTTGGCAAGATATAAAGTACAGTTGTGTACCCTTACCATAAATGTAGATGTTCGAGTGTGTTCACTGTTGCAGTCATTACATTTGGGTTATCTGCTTGCAGGTAGCCCTCAGTCAGCCTGATTAACAAAGTCTTGGGTCCTGCATCAGTTGCTGTCCCTTCTTCCATGACGTCAAGTCGTCAGGGGTATAAAACATGCAGCTGACGCCATTACATCAGTTTTTCTTGCCCTACATGTCAGGTGCCCCCCTAACGGGAAGCAATTAAATATAAAAGTACAATGATATACCTCCAACAAAAAAGCAAATACACCAAAAAGGCTTTTAAGCATAGTAAAGGAAAGTAGAGGTATAGCTAAAAAGAAGTTAGGGGGGCTGGAGGGAGGGTAACCAGGACTGCAACAGTGAATACACTCGAACATCTACATTTATGGTAAGTGTACACAACTGTACTATGTTCTTCATGTTTCACTGTTGCAGTCATTACACTTGGGTAAATTCCCAAAGCTATGGTTGGGAGGAGGAATTTAGATAGCATTAGGACCAGCTATAAGGCCCTGCAAGACTGCAGTGGCAAAGCCAGCTCTGGATTTAGAGAAAATTGGCAAATGATAATGCTTGGTGAAAGTATGTACAGAACTCCAGGTAGCAGCTTCTAGGATGTCCCTGGTAGGGATGCCTCTGAGAAAGGCTGTAGAGGTAGATGCAGCCCTGGTGGAGTGAGGTCTGATCCCCTGGGGGATAGGTTTTCCATGGTGCTTATAGCAGAAATGAATGCAATGGCCTATCCATTTAGAAATGGTTTGTTCTGAAATAGCCTTCCCCTCTGCCCCTGCAGCAAATGCCACCAGCAGTTGTTCAGATTTCCTTTGAGGTTTAGTCCTGTCCAAGTAAAATCTACGTTGTCTGTGCACATCTAAGGAATGCAGTATCCATTCCCCTTTGTTCTGTGGATTGGGGAAAGAAGGTTGGCAAATGAATGGACTGATTAAGCGCCACACTGGATACCACCTTGGGCATGAAGGATGGATTAGTTTTGAGGGACACCCTGTCCGCATGAAAGATGATGAAAGGCTCCACTGCCATAAGGGTCTGTAATTCAGATACCCTTTCTAGCTGAAGTGATTGCTAAAAGGAAAGCTGTTTTCCAAGAAAGAAATTTTAAGTCTGCAGTAGCAGCTGGCTCGAAAGAAGGTAGAATGAGTTTCTCCAAAACAAAGTTAAGGTCCCAGGCTGGGGTTGGAGCTCTCCTGGGTGGTCTCAAATTTTTGGCCCCTCTGAGGAACGGCTTGAACAGCTGAAATGGCTGAGGCATGGATTTTAATGGGGGAAAAAGACAGGCCCTTGTGAAGCATCTCAGTTAAGTATTGTAAAATCTGAGGTAAATTGGGCACTGCTCTGCTCACCCCTTGAGATTGGTTCCAGGTACAAAATCTTTTCCATTTTTCAACATAACATTTTCTAGTACTAGGCCTCCTTGCCTCTAAAATGATATCCATCACAGGTTTACTGAGGGATGGTAAAGGAGAGATTATGTAATTAGCCAGGCTGCAAGGTTCAGTGTTAGAAGCCGAGGGTGCAGAATCTGGTTCTCTTGCTGAGACAACAGGAAAGGAGTCTGAGGCAGGTGCCATGGGGATAACTGTGACACACTGCGCAGGAGGGGGTACCAGTGTTGGCGCAGCCAGTCTAGAGCAATCAAAATCATCCTTGGTTTGTCCTGTTTGATTTTTAGTAGTACTTTGGAGAGCAGAGGCAGAGGGGGGAAGGCATACACCGATAGGTTTTTCCAGCTGAAGGACAGAGCATCCACTTTCCAGGCTTGTTTGTAGAGAGTCCTTGTGCAAAATTTGTCCAATTCGTAGTTTTAGGGAGAGGCAAACAGATCTATATCTGGGCTCCCCCATTTGCTTGTCAACATGTTGAAAATCCTTGGTTCCAGTTTCCACTTGTGTGGGTCCATGAAGTTTCTGCTTAGTTCGTCTGCCAGTGTATTTAATTTTCCTGGCAGGAATTGAGTTTGTAGGTGCACTTGGTAGCTCAAGGCTGTGTTCCACAATGCCATGGCCACAGTCTGCAGAGGGGGTAAGAATGTGTACCCCCTGCTTGTTTATGTACCACATAACAGTGGTGTTGTCCGTCTTTATCATTAGTTGTCCTGGAAGAATGTGGTCCTTCAAGGCTGTCAGAGCATTCTGCACAGCTAACATTTCTTTTTGATTGATATGCAGGTGCATTTGACTTGGGTTCCATTTGCCCTGAATGCACTTCCCTGCCAGGTGAGCCCCCCATGCATAGTCTGATGAGTCTGTTGTTAGGGTTTGGGCAGCAGGGGGTGATGTGAAAGGTAGTCCCTTGTTTTGGTGGCAGGCCTCTGCCCACTAAAGGAACTCTAGGTGTAGGCAAGGTATGATAGGAATCATGGCTTCTAGATTCTGAGAATGTTGACATCATAGGCTTTTTAGATACCACTGTAGTTTCCTCATATGCAGTCTTGCATATGGAATTAGAAGAATGCAGGAGGCCATGAACCCCAAGGCTTGCAGTATTTGTCTTGCAGACAGCAGGGTTTTTGTGGCCACTTGTCTGAAGTAGGTTGTCAAATGAATTTTTTCTCTGGTGTGAGGTAAGCCATCTGGGAAGTTGTATTCAAGCTTGCTCCCAGGAATATAATTTGTTGATAGGGTACCAGGTGTGATTTCTTTTTGTTTATGGTGTACCCCAGACAAGTTAGAACCCGTTGTACAAAGGCCAAATGATTCAAAAGTATGTCCTGGCTTTCTGCCTGAATTAGACAACCTTTCAGGTATGGGTATATTTGAATATTTCTTTGTCTGCAAAATGCAATAACTGGAGCTAGGCACTTTGTGAATACCCTGGGCGCAGTAGATAAGTCAAAAGGCAGTGTAGAGAACTGATAATTGGTGTAGCCTGCTTTGAAATGTAGGTATCTTCTGCAAGATTCCCTGATTGGGTTGTGCAGGTATGCTTATTTTAAATCTAGTGTTGCCAACCAGGCATCTTTGCCTAGCATAGGAAGTAATTGGTGAAGAGTCAGCATCTTGAATTTTGGAATCTCCAAAAAGGTGTTTAGAGTAGACAGGTCCAGGATAGGATGCCATGAATCATCTTTTCTGGGTACCAGGAAAAGTCCCGAGTAGAAACCTTGTCCCTTTTCCTCTTATGGTACCAGCTGAATAGTCCTCATGCTTAAGAGAGAAAGTACTTGTTTTTGGGTCTCTGTCCACTGATTTGGGGGTAGGTCCAGACACCCACTTGGTGTTGGCAAAGTGTGGAAGTGAAATTTGTATCCCTGGGACACTATATTCAAAACCCATTTGTCCTGGGTAATGAGTTCCCGATTCTTTGCATGAAGAGCAATCTTTCCCCTCAAAGGGGCAGTCAATTAATAAGTGCTTGGAAATTTTAAAAGGAAGTCATTGAGACAGTTTACCATAGGGGGAGTCGTCTTATTCCCAGTTTTGGAAGTGGAGGCCCCCCACTGCTTAGTTCTGTGTGTCCCCTGGGACTGAAACCTGGGGGTTTTGCTGTGTCTGGGTTAGGCTTGAGAAGACCTGGAATGGACTGCAAAGGACCAATTCTTAGAGGGCCAGTGTCGACTAAATCTAGGAGGCCGAACTTGTAAAAAAATCTTTAACAGTTTGCATAGATTTAGCTTTATCTTCCATCTTTTTAAGAACTTCCTCAGCCTTGTTGCCAAACAGGCGGTCCTGATTTAAGGGAGCATTCAACAATTTAGCTTTAACATGATCAGGCAAAGGTTGCTCTTTAAGACAAGCATGCCTTTTGAGCACAGACCCAGTAACAGCAGCCCTGCAAGAGGCCTCTAATGAATTAAAACCACATTGCAAAGTTTGTTTTCCAACTTGTTCAGCAGAATGCATTAAATCCTGTAATTCATTTTCCACACAGTCAGGAATCAACATCATTTTCTGTTTAAGCAGTCCAATAACATGTTGCTGATACTTTAACATATGAAACTGGCAGTTTAAAGCCCTAATGGCCAAGGTTGCAGAAGTGTAAACCTTCTTACCCCATCTATCCGTCGCCCTGGAGTCTCTATCAGTAGGAGTAGGACTTTTAGCAGTAGAAGCCTTAATGCCCTTGGGCCCCTGTGAAATAGTCTCTGGATCTGCAATAGGATTTTTAAAAAGGAACTTGTGGGACTCAGGGACCCTGTAGTATCTGTCAGGTTTTCTGGGAGAAGGAGGCAAGGAATCAGGGGCCAAACTAGATTCCGAAAAAGCATCATCAACAATGTCTACTACAGGAGGAATAGCTAAAGGCCTATGCTGAGGTAGGAGAAGGAAATCCCTAAGCCTCTTTTTTGAATCAGAAAAATCCTGGCTTTCCCAGTGGAAATGCTCCCTTAGAGTATGTAAGGTTTCCCCAAAAGAAAAATCCTCAGGAGGGGAAGCAGAGGGAATGGAGTCCTCTGCATCAGAATCTTCATAAGTATATAAGGGCAAATCCAGATCATCAGAAGAATCAGAAAAAAACAGAATCCTGGTCAGAAGATTCATAATCAACTTCAGTCCTAGGCCTCTTAGAAGGGGTGGGGGTTGGCTACCCCTGATTAGAGTTATTAGATCTTCAGCCATTCTTATTTGTTTTTTAGGCATAGAGGGCTGAGCATGTGGCCTGGGCGTCGGATTTTTAGGCATGGTTCGAGATTTAGGCCTAAGAAAAGAAGGAGGCATTGGTTTAATATGGAAGTCTGTAGGCCTGAATACACCCTAAGAAGCCGGTGCCTGCACAGCAGCTCCGGACCCATCCAAGGTAGAGACATCCGCGGGTTCCATAGTTGAAGCATCTCGTGGCATACCAGACTCCGAATGGGTCTCAGTAGAGGCCTGCAAATCAGAAGTAGCGGGTATCAGGGGCTGCGAAAGCGCCTCACTGAGTACCGGCGAACTGGCTTAGGAGAAGCGTTGTCGGCAGTTTTGGACCTCGGCGGCCTCTCTGTCTTTATCTTTGCGTTTTTTTAGGAATCCCGGTAGTCGGATGGCTAACTGACAACATTTCTGGATAATTAAACTGAGAACAGAAATATTTAGAGGCGAAAAATATACAGACTGATAGTGCGCTGATTAAATAAAGCACAAAACCGACAGCAAGGTACGTCGTGGTCAGGGCCTAGGCAAGGAATACAGTATGAATGAAAATCTTTATGAGGTATTTGCTTTCCACAAGAAATGCAATTATTAACTTTTACTGACATTGGAAAGGAGCAAGAAAAAGTTTCTCCAACGGGGTACTTAGCTTTAGTTTAAGACTTCGGTTCTGAAACTCGAAAATTAAAATTTCAGGAGTCGGCCGACCAGCACTTGCGAACTGCTTCTGCTTCGGGCACCGCACAGCAAGAAAGACTGATGTAATGGCGTCGGCTGCATGTTTTATACCCCTGACAACCTGCCGTCATGGAAGAAGGGACAGCAACTGACGCAGGACCCAAGACTTTGTTAATCAGGCCGACTGAGGGCTACCTGCAAGCAGATAACCAATTGTAATGACTGCAACAGTGAAACACAAATAACATCCTGAATAGTTAAGGCTACAGCAGTAATGATCATTCGAAAATCTACTGTTATGTTAAGTTCAACTTACACAACTGTATTTTGTCATATCAGTATTTGCTGTCCACACAGGAGGTATCTCTGGTTAGTTTTTGATGGTTGCTGTTTCCAGGATGCTGCCATTTTGACTTTACTCTGCATCCATAGTCTTCATCTGGTGTTGGCTGTGGTGGGTTGAACCTTGTCTGGTTAAGTGACCTGCTCATGATCACATGGTAGGCAAATGGAGGCTGAGGAAATCAAACCCTAGACTACAGAAGCAACTAATTAACAATTCATAGCCTTAATCCTGTACTCTGTCAAACCTGATGGTTGCCCACAATGTCAGACAGTGGACCATCCTCAGAAGTCCTCATCCGTGTCACAGCAACACAAGTTTAGTGGTAAGGAATAAGATCATGCAGTATAACCCACGGCAGATTAAAGGAATCCCTTTTTAGTGAAATGGCATTGTCAAGATCCTGTTCAACTGAACATTACTGGGTAACAACTGTTTGCTGCAGATAGTTTCAATTTCAGTCTAGTGATGTGTTTTTGTGTGTTAATTTCAAATATTTTAAAGTCCACTAGAATGGTGGAAGAAGAAAGTCCGTACACCACTCCATATATAAAAGTATTTAATCCACATAATATATAAGCGCTTTTGTTTTAAGTGCTTTAAAACTTCATCAGATATATTCTACTACAAATTTTCATTAATTTAAATATACTTGATTTATCATGTGACAGTCCCACATTCATTCTTGAAGTGATACAATACGTGTTCATTCAAATTCCACTTATAAAACCAAAAATAATGACATTATAAAATATAGTACACACACATATATATATATATATATATATATATATATATATATATATATATATATATATATATATGTCCTGTATAAAATGAACAACTGGATCCATTTAATAAATGATCAAATTATCTCTCCCAAGATTTTAATTTTAATACTGGGGCTATGCTGACAATCATTAAGCCCCAGATATCTATTTGCTTCTAATTGCAGTTGCCATTTCAATTCCTGCTGTTCTAAAACTGCAGTCCATGGGCCGCCCCTCACATCTTTTTCTACTTTTTCCAGTATACTAAATTTAAAATTATGCTCAGGGTATTTATCTAGATGCCTAAACAGAGCATTTATAGTTTTTTCTTTTTTTCACATCATACATATGCTCATACATCCGGTTATGTAGTTTTCGTTACATTTTTCCAATATAAAACCCTTCACATATAGCCCCCATAAATAACCCCCATTGCTTCACAATTAATCGCCCTTGTACATAAAAATTCTTACCCCTTAAATTAACAACATTCCCTTCTAATATATATCTACAGTAACTGCATCTACCACACTTCGACATCCTATATTTCATGTAATTTATACTTTTTTCTTTCATTTCTAACATATTTTTGATGTTATGCCCTTTCCTATATATGATAGTGGGTGCATTATAGAGATCATTAACCATGCTTATATTTCCACAGAAAACTTTCCAATTTTTATTCATAATCCATCTGATGTCAAAGCTTGCTTCATTAAAAGTAGTGTTAAAGGCCTTAGTATAATTCCTATTTGTGTTCCTGTCCATTCCTACAATATCATTGTTATCCCTTCTTTTCTTTAAAATGGATAAATAAACCACTCTCTCTTTTTTGTGATACCTCCCTTATTAATTCATACAACATTTCATGTGGGTATCCCCTTCTTATAAACATACTGTTAAAGTCTCCACTTCCTTATAAAAGTCCCGATTCAAGCTGTTCATTCTAGCTGCCCTTTTACAACCGCTCTTTTCTACTTGTAAGGGTGACAGAATAATGCAAAAGCATATTAGAATAGGTAGGCTTTCTATAAACACTAGCCACGTATTAATTTTTATCATGGTCTTTCCTAATTAAGACATCCAAATATGGCACCTCTTGCATGTCATATTGATAAGTGAATTTCAAAAATTCGGTACTTCTATTAATGTAATCCATGAATTCCTTAAGATTTACTTCATCCCCTCCCCAAATGAGAAAGATATCGTCCAGTTATAGTAAATAAAATTTTATATGTTGAGCATATGGGCTATTATAAATGAATTTTTGTTCCCATTCCAACATAACCACGTTAGCCAGAAGTGAGCCTACCGAGGAACCCATAGCTACACCTTCTTTTTGCTTATAGATACTGTTGTCAAAATAAATGAAGTTATTATTTAAAACGATATCCAGTAATTCAATAAAATTAACCAACATTTGGTTCATATTTTTATTTTCCAAGTATATTTAAATGAATGAAAATTTGTAGTAGAATATATCTGATGAAGTTTTAAAGCATTTAAAATGAAAGCGCTTATATATTCTGTGGATTAAATACTTTTATATAAGGAGTGGTGTAAGGACTTTCTTCTTCCAGTATTCTAGTGGACTTTGGAGTTTGTATTGGTCTTTTTGTGTATTTGCATCAAATATTTTAAAGTTGGTCTTGTGTTTCTGGACTAGAATTGTTTTGTTATTTTAAAACTTGTTATTTATACTGTCTTATTAGCACAGTACTGGGAAATCTGGTTGCGAGAGGAGTTTCTTTGTTAGCTGTTTGCCCTTACTTTGTGATTGTGTGACTGAGGAGTTAGTATAGTTCTGTAAGGAAAAAAGCAAACCAGCCTCATGTAGTGCTGAACTGTACTGGGGACTCAGTATTTCCAGTCCAAAAGGTTGTAAAAATCCAAAAGAAATGTAGAATAACTTAGAAAGAAGTCACTAAACCACCAGAGAACCTTTTAGAACCATTTGATATGAATTTATTAAACAATTACAGAAATAAAAAAATCAGTTGAGCGCTTTCATCCTTCAATTCTAGGACTTCTTCAGAACCGTTTCAGTTTTCCATTCAACTAGTTCTAAGGATGTGGCAGCAGTAACTGGTCATTTTTTAGAACCTAACATAACAACTTTCAATAATCGAATAAGCAGACTTTGAAACTACTAGATTTTCAATCATGGTTACAAAAAGAATTACAGTTCCCTTTAACTTCTTCCTTTCCACTGAACCAGAACTTTCAAAGCATGTTGGACCTGTTTGAAACAAAATTGTTAAAGGTGCATAACCTTAAAGTTGACAACTTGTACTTAAATTAATTTATTAGGAAGAAAGTGGTGCCTAAAGGTTTACGGGTCTATAAATTTCCGAATGGTTTAATTGCAGGGACAGAAGCACATAAGAAACTTTATGAACTTTTTGATAAACACGGGACTGAACTTATGCAGGTCATTATTAAATTTAATAATAAGAAAGTGAATAGTTAATTGATTTAAATAAATGTATTACAGAAGATTTACTTTTTGAACAAAAGAATTCAAATTTAATAAAGTTGAGCAGCAGGTTAACACTAACTTACAGTGGAAACATAAAACGTTGATAAGGAAACAGACAGAATATGCTAATTGTAAATCTTACCCGCTTCCCAAAGCACCCCATTATAAGGATGGCACATATAGGGCTGTGGCAGAGTGGCATAATCCAAATCATGATGCGAATAATTCACCTCTTAGGTCACAGTCGCTTACACAGACTGAGAATTTCCAGAATCTGGATTTTCAGAAGAATGCACCGGGGGTCAATTTAGAGTTTCCTCCACTCAGGTCCAAGAGGATTGAGTCAGGGTAGGGAGTTTTTTTTTAATGAATTCCCCAACACAGCCTGGGCCCAGTTACAGGGGACGGGGCAGGGCAAAGTGAAGAGGAAAAATAATTGGAAGAACTAATAGATGGAACTAGGTCTCTAGGAAGTACCATGTGTAACGACCCCTCAGGAATCACAAGTTCAAATGGAGTGATTGTGTTGTCCTACCAGGGCTTTAATATTTTTAATTATACTTATTTAATTATTCCAGGAATTAGCATACTTATTTGCGGTTCTTGAATGATATCTTTATATTACAGAAGGAACAAGATGCAGAGATGCATACAAGTTTTGTGTCTTAAATAACACTAACTTTTTTTTGGCATTTACAGGCCAATACATAATGGAATCCCTAGATTATTTGGATGTTACCATTTTTAAAGATATTTCTACAGGTTGTTTCGGGTCAAAGGTTTACATGAAGCCCACATTCTCTAACAGTTACCTGGATCACTATAGTTGCCATCTGAAGCATATTAAATACATTTTTAAGTGTCAGTTTGTCAGAGCACTTTGGATGTGCTCTGATGTTCACTATTTCAAGCATGAAGTGGATTTGGTGACTAAGATGTTTTTAGAAGGTGATTACCCACTTGAACTTTTGGGACACACTACCTTTGAAGTTTCCCAAGGGTGGGGTACTAAATATGTACCACTGTTAGCTCGAGAAAACCACGTACAACCAAAGATAACGGGTCAGTTACAATAAATAATGCACCCAAACCTAACTTTTCTTCACATTCTTTAGTGGTTACATATAGTGAATCTGTGAAAAATATAAAATATATTATACGAAACTGGAGTACTTTTAAGACTGATGAGTCTTATTTATAAAGTTTTGGGCGCAACCCCTTCTTTTGTAATTAAGATGGGTAAGAATTTAAAACAGTTATTTGAACACCAAAACACTTTTACTTAAAGTGTTCAGAAGGGTACAAGGAAATGCAGTTCATGCCATCAATGTAGTTACATTTTGGAAAAGATGGAAGTCTCTACAGGTAATCCACCTATTAAGGTAGCACTGGAGGATGGTAATTGTGCCACAAAAGGGGTAGTTTATATTGCAGCATGTCAACGATGATTTTGTTATTATGTGGGAAACACTGAGCGGCAGTTTCTTAAAAGAATCTATGAACATGTTTATGCTACAAGTAAAGGAAATACAAATAATTCATTACATAGGCATGCTCAGATTTGTGATGGATTTGACAAGTTTCTTTTTGGTATAATGGAAACAGTACCACTAGATAAGACAAGGGGTTCCTGGGAAACAAGACTTGAAATTAAAGTGTTACTATGGCAATTAAAATTGGATGCTGCTAATGATAAAAGTTTAAATGAATATGTTTCTACTGTTCCTGTTTTAATACTTAAAGCAGCTCAACTTTAATGTGTACATATACTTGTTTTGTAGACAAGTATAAAAATGAGCCTTAATACTTTTTATGGATGTATTAACAAGTTTATGCACTTTTTATGCAACTTTGACATTTTTATTGTGCAGTATTGGTAATGATTCACTTTTAAGGTACTTGGTGTCATGTGATTTTAATTACTGTGCTTTTATTTAACTGAATTGGTTGCTATCATGTGACATTGTTGATAATTTAATGGAGGGAAGTGTGCAGCACTGAAACTGTTCTGAAGAAGTCTTAGAATTGAAGGATGGAAGTGCTCAACCGTTTTTTTTTTTTTTTTTTTTGTAATTTTTTAATAAATTCATATCAAATGGTTCTAAAAGATTCCCTGATGGTTTAGTGATGTTTTTCTAAGTTATTCTATATTTGTTGTGGATTTTCACAACCTTTTGCACTGGAAATACTGACTCACCAGTGCAGTTTGGCACTAGGTGAGCCTGGTTTGTTTTTTCCTGGGTTTTATGTGGAGGCTCAAGATCTCATGCTGGTTTGGTTCTTCTATAGTTCTGCAAGGGGGATATCCACTCCTGCATAAATCTCATTTGAGTTTTGGTGTATGTCGATTTTACAATTGCACTTGATATTATAATTCTGAGTTTAGTGGTATCAATTTTACTGCTGCTGATATGTTAGTGACTTTGTTCCAAAATGGGAGGGGCAGTCCTCTAAATATTAGACTGTGTTGCTGTGAGATTAGCTCCTTCCTCTTCCAAATCAGTAGGGCTGTCTGAATATGAGATAGCTAAACATCTTCAATAATACCTCCCAGCAGAGTACCATTCCCATTACCTACAGCTACTACACTGAAGTTGCTTTAGCACAGTTTGGCTTACACATTCTTTTATTGCTTATTCAAGTTTAATTATAATTTCTGTTTACTTTACACTGACTGGATTCCAGCAGTTCAAATCATAAAATTATTTACTGTAAGATTTACTTACAGTGATTCAGTCTTCAGTCACTAAAATACAACAAAGAGCTTTTCTACGTGCTTATCCAATGACTACACTCCCTCAGACTGGAACAAGCTGTTCTGGCTGTAGGTGGGGTTGGTAAATTATCCAAGTGTTTTAAACGCAAAAGCAAAAAAGGTCAGACAAACCTTTCCTTATCCCACTAAGCAAGCTTCAATCTGTAGTGATAGCAAATCAAATAACTAAACAGCAATATGGGAGAATTACATGGGATTTAACACAGACAGCTATGTAGAAGCAGATTACTAGAAAATAATGAAAGGCCTATGAAGTACAGTTGTGTACACTTAACATAAATGTAGATGTTCTTCGTGTTTCACTGTTGCAGTCATTACATGTGGGTAATCCTGCTGGCAGGTTGCCCTCAGTCGGCCTGAATTCCGAAGTCTTGGGTCCTGCATCGGTTGCTGTCACCCCCTCCCTGAAGTCAGGTCGTCAGGGGTATAAAAGAAGCAGCCGACGCCATTTTCTTCAGTTTTTCTTGCCCCAGATGTCAGGTGCCCCCTAAAAGGGCAGGCAGAATTTATAAATATATAAAAATACATGCACCAATATAAACTTTACCTTCATCTACAAGTAAATACACCACATAGGTTGTATAAATCAGAGAAAGAAAGATAAGTTTCAGCAGGAAAAAGGGGGCTGGTGGGTGGGTAACCTGGACTGCAACAGTGAATACACTGGAACATCTACATTTATGGTAAGTGTACACAACTGTACTATGTTCTTCGTGTTTCACTGTTGCAGTCATTACATTTGGGTAGAGTCCCAAAGCTATGGTTGGGAGGCTGGAGCTAAACAGCATTAGGAGCGGCTATGATGCCCTGCAGAACTGCAGTGGCAAAGCCTGCCCTGGATTTAGAGTAGAGTGGTAAATGGTAGTGCTTTGTAAAGGTGTGCACTGAACTCCAAGTAGCAGCCTCTAAAATGTCTTTGGTTGGTACTCCCCCTCAGGAAGGCTGCAAGTGGCTGCAGCTCTGGTTGAATGTGGCCTAATGCCCTTGGGCACTGGCTTGTCATGCTGTGAATAGCAGAAACGAATGCAGTGGCCTATCCACTTTGAAATAGTCTGCTTTGAGATAGCCTTTCCTTGTGATCCTGCAGCATATGCCACTAGTAATTGCTCTGTCTTCCTGAAAACTTTGGTTCTGTCCATGTAGAATCTAAGCTGTCTGTACGTCCAAAGAATGCAGAATTCCCTCCTCCTTGTTCTGTGGATTTGGATAAAAAGTTGGCAGATGAATAGTTTGGTTAAGAGCCACACTGGACACCACCTTAGGCATAAATGTTTGGTTTGTCCTCAGAGAAACCCTGTCGGGATAAAAAATGATAAAAGGTTCCACAGCCATGAGTGCCTGCAGCTCTGAAACTCGTCTTGCAGAAGTTACTGCCAGGAGCAGAGCTGTTTTCCAAGATAAAAACTTTATATCAGCAGTAGCAGCTGGCTCAAAAGGAAGCAGAGTGAGTTTTTCCAAGACATAGTTGAGGTCCCACGCAGGTATTGGTGATCTCCTTGGAGGCCTTAAATTTTTGGCTCCTCTGAGGTACTGCCTTAACAAAGGATGAGAAAAGATTGGTGGCTCTGTATTGTAATGAGCCGAAATGGCAGAGGCATGAATTTTAATTGATGAAAAAGATAGGCCTCTATCCAGCATCTTAGTTAAGTATTGCAAAATCTGAGGAATGTTTTGTACAGCTGTATCAGTCCCTTGTGCCTGGTTCCAAGCACAGAATCTCTTCCATTTTCCAGCGTAAGATTTTCTAGTAGTAGGCCTTCTGGCTTCCAAAATGACATCCATCACAGCTTTACTGAGAAGTGTGTTTTGTATGACTACATTATCCGCCATGCTACCAGCTTCAAGGTCCTGAGATGGCTGTGCAGGATCTGATTGTTTAGCTGGGACAGTAGATGAGGTATTTGAGGTAAGGTCCAAGCTGGGCATTGAGACAAGTTCCTCAGGACTGGGTACCAGTACTGGCGGGGCCAGTCTGGGGCAATCAGTATCATCTTTGGCTTCTCCTGTCTGGCTTTTAAGAGTACCTTGGGGAGGAGAGGCAGTGGCGGAAAGGCATATACTGAAAGGTTTTTCCAACTGAAAGATAGGGCATCCACTTTCCATGCTTGTCTGTGACAAGTCCTTGTGCAGAATCTTTTTAGTTGGTAGTTGTGAGGGGAGGCAAACAGATCTAAGTCCGGGCATCCCCATTTCCTTGTCATCATGTTGAAGACTTGTGGGTCCAGCCGCCACTCGTGGGGATCCATGAGGTTTCTGCTTAGTTTGTCTGCAAGAGTATTTTGCTTTCCTGGCAGGAATTGACTGCAGATGCACTTGGTAAGTCAACGCTGTGTCCCACAAAGTCATAGCTAGTCTACAAAGGGGGTAAGAATGTGTGCCCTCCTGCTTGTTTATATACCACATGACCGTGGTGTTGTCTGTCTTTATCAGTAGTTGTCCAGGATGAAGTAGGTCCTTGAAGGCTGTGAGGGCATTTTGAATGGCTAGCATCTCTTTTTGATTGATATGTAGATGCATTTGGCTTGAGGACCATGTGCCCTGAATACATCTTCCTGCCATGTGGGCCCCCCCAGGCATAATCTGATGCATCTGTTGTTAGTGTCTGCCTGGCTGGGGGTAAAGTGAATGGCTGTCCCTTGTTCTGGTGACAAGCCTTTTCCCACCATCGAAACTCCTGTTGCAGGCAGGGGATGAGAGTAATCATTGTTTCCAGGCTGTGGCAATTTTGAGTTCAAACACTTTTTAGGTACCATTGAAGTTTCCTCATATGCAGTCTTGCATATGGAATTAGTAGGATGCATGATGCCATGAAGCCCAAAGCCTGCAGAATTTTTCTTGCAGATAACTGGGCCTTTGTTGCCAATATTTTGAAATAGGTAGTCAGTTGCCTTTGTTTGTCTGGTGTGAGATAAGCCATCTGGGCAGTTGTATTTAAGCTTGCACCCAGGAATATTATCTCTTGAGAGGGTACTAGTTTTGATTTCTTTTCGTTTACTGTGTACCCTAGGCATGTTAGTAATCTTTTTACAAAAGTCAGATGCTGTAGTAGAATGTGCTTGTTCTCTGCTTGAATAAGGCAGTCGTCCAAGTAAGGATATATTTGTATTCCTCTTTGTCTGCAAAATGCAATTACTGGAGCCAGGCATTTTGTGAAGACACTGGGCGCAGTAGATAAGCCAAAGGGCAGTGCAGAGAATTTGTAGTGCATTGAGCCAGCAATGAATCTGCGGTATCTTCTGCATGATTGTCTGATTGGGACATGCAGGTATGCCTCTTTTAAGTCTAAAGTCACAAGCCAAGCCTTCTTGCCCAGCATGGGCAGAAGCTGCTGCAGAGTCAACATCCACGGTGGTCTAGTGGTTAGGATTTTGTGACTCTCACCACCACAGTCCAAGTTTGATTCCTAGTCAGGGAACTTCGATGGATATTTTTTTTTAGCTTTAGAGAGGGTTTGGTATAATGGTTAAGGTCTTTACCTTAGATACAAGATATAGAGTTTGAATCCAACCTCCAGTTAATGACTAGGTTTGTAATAGTCTGCAGACTGATAACCTAGTATTTAAGGGTCAGGGATTGGCATAATGGTTAAGGTGCTTACTTCACAGACGCAAGGTACAGGGTTTCATTCTTACCTTTGGACTGGGAAACTTTGCTAAGCTTAAAATAGTCCACAAGGGCAGGTAGACTAGCACTAACCTATAAACTAGTACACAAGTGGCAACCAAGATGCAAGCAGTTTAAGCACTTCCATCCACTTACCTTGGACTTTCTCAGAATAAATAAACCAAGATTCTCTCACATACACAAACACACAAATACCTAATCAATGTGTGTGATACAAAATCAATTAAACATCAGTGTTTCCCAGCTCTCAGTTTTAAGGCACTACTAATGGATATAAAATCATTCAGCCCAGGCTCAGCACCAGAATCTAATCTAATGTACCACGCAAGTTCCTTAATTTCCTGGACATTTTCCAATCACAACCTCTAAAATGTGCATTAACCTTATCAAATGTTAAAAAATACACATTTTCTAACATTTCTACAACATAATGAATGGTTACAAAGTGCATTGTTAATATGTTTTTAAATGACATAATGATGTTCATATATCCTAGTTTGTAGCTAATGTTCTTTCCCCACCACATAATAACCATCACATGACATTTAGCTAAATAAACAATTCTTGTTGCTGTACAACTATAAACACCTGGGCAAGAAATAACCCTATCATACTACTTGACTGTAACATTAGGAACTTCATAGAGAAACAGGTACAACTTACAGCAATTGCATTTCCTCATAGCCCCCATTTTCATACTAGCTTTCTTCTAAGTACTGCACAAACATGACTACTTTTTACAGTTGAGACCCCATGATTACAACTCATATGAGGCAGTCTGTATGCACCACTTGCATTTCACTGCTAAGAAAATAACACAGTCTTATTATACCAGTTAATCTATGACTGTCGCACTCCTTGATGGGTCCTTTGCTGAATTCTGATTGCAGAAGTAGCATCCCAACATTTTCCAGCAAATTCTGCATCTGGGGAAGTCTGCTTACTTGGCTGGCACACATAGTGACATTAGACTGCAGCTTACATCCCTCAATTTGTTCCTGAAGCACATCAGATTGCCTTGTGTCTCTACTGATTACAACCCCCCCCCCCCCAGTAAATAACCCAAATTTGAGACCACATTATTAGACAAGTGATTAAGAATATATATCTGTCTAACTTAGGGAAGTCCAACAGCAGCTGCTGAAAGCAGAGTCATTCATCCACATGGAAGTGACTGGGGTATTCCTGACCCATCAAGGAGGGACCTCTCATAGATCACCTGTATACGTGACTGTTGTATCTAATACTCATAGGTCTCAATGGGTCCTTGGTTGGGCTGAACCACTCCTAGCGGATTGCCCAAGGCTAGAATTGAGATGTATATGCAATGCAGAAATGACTTAACCAATATGGACAAAACTCTCTGAGTAGTAGTCAAGACGATATGGCCTGGTGAAGATGTGGAGTGAGGGCTAAATGGCTGCAGTACAAATACCTGCATTAGAGGCATCTTTGAATGAAAGCAGTGGAAGACAGCAACTTCTTTTGTAGACTGGGCTCTGAAATCTGAATTTGCCAAAAGATGGTTGTCTGACAGATGGCCAAAAAAAATGCCTGTATGACTATACCATATCCTTCCTTCCTTCCTTCCTTCCATGGAGCAAAGTACACAACTAGCTTGTGTTTCTGAATTTCTGTACCCGGGTAGCAACAGAGCTGCTCATGCACAACTAAGATATGGAAGATTTTCCCCATGCCCTAGCTTCTGCCACTGCCAAGAAAATAGAGCTGGATGGTCTGACTTAGACACCTCCAAAACAACCCCTGAAAGAAAATGTGCTTTCATTCTGAGGGGCATGCTACCTTTCTGAAAGACCAGATATGGTTTTATGCAAATAAGGGCCTTAATTCCTATGATGTTTGAGATGAAAGTTGATGGCCAGCATAAAACAATTTACGAGAAAAAAACTTCAAAACTTTCAAGAAAGCAGAGTTAGATAAGCTTGTCTTTATGAAGTTCGAGTTCCATATAGGGGGATGCATTCCTCACTGAAAGCAAGAGATGTAGCACTCTTAAGAAACTGTTTTAACAAATCATGCTGAGTTACAGTTTTGCCTCTACAAGGCCATAATACAAAGAAAATACTGATCTTGGGCCATTTCTGTCTATACAAGGCCGTAATACAAAGAAATAAATAGCTGACATATGACATACACCTTGCCAGTTAAACAATTAACACACAGGTTACAAAGATGCCTAAGGGCAGCACAGTGATGCAGCGGATAACGTCGTAGCCTCACGGTAAGAAGTTTGCCAGTTTGATTCTTGGCTGGCATCCCTTCAATGAGGAGTCTGCATTTCCTCCCTGTGCTTGTGTGGGTTTCCTAAAGGTGATCTGGTTTCCTTCCATATTCCAAAGACATGCAGTACGTGGACTGGACACACTAAATTAGCCAGAGGTGTGTGTGTGTGTGCATGCAAAGGTGTGGTATAAAGAACAGGCACGTCAGGGCTAGCCACCTACCGGTGTGAACCTTTGCTCCAGAGGATTGTCACTGCTGATGTGACAACCCCATGTGCAAAAATGGCAAAAAGGGGTTGTGGATGGATTACAAAGGTGTCCAACATATACCAGAATCACCAAAATATTAACTACCTATGACGTTATCATTCTAACCAGTGGCAGTTAGCACAGAAAATTAAGAAAATGAGCTCTTAAACAAGCTCTTTCCTGTAGTTTAGAGCTCGACTCCCTCAGCCTCTATGCAACTCTGAGAAAAATACTTAACCAATTAGTCCTCCCCAGTTGCACCTGAAAAGGGATCTGTGTTGTTTTGTGGGCTTATCCAGTTAGTGAATTTAATAAAAAAATATATGAATTTAAGAACTTTTTCCATTTAGAAGCACGGGCTTCTAAGTAGAAATACTATTCCTTACTGCCTCAGTCACATCATACACCCTTGCTGCCTAGCAGAATAAGGGGCTTCCACACTTCCATGGGGAGCGGAACTATTGAGAGTAGGATAACCCTTTTCCACAGCCAACTGGCTACAGAACAATGCCTGTATGCAAGGTGGGGTTAGGAGACGTGATCTCATGCCACACCTGTTTGGTTCATGTTACCTCATGAAAGACTTTGATGGAATGAAGAAAGGCCCTGAAAGCAGCGGTTTTTCCTAGACTATCAGGGCTAGGAGCACTTCTCAGATATCCAAATGGCTGATGATATGAACCTTCACCAGAAAGAACCATGGGTAAGCCTAGATGAGCTCTTCCAGACACAAAAGTGAAACATTTATCATCATCATCTAGGACAGGTTTACCTGCAGAAAGGACAGACCCACCAGAAAATTAATGGGAGCTGCACAACATTCCAGAGCCCAACAACAACAGTGTAACATCAGCAGCACAAATGTGAGGGTGTGGAAGCTGTAAAACCACTGACATCTCACCATCCACTGCAATATCTTCATCCTAAGACACAAGTGTCATGCTGAAGTTGTAGCAGCATCAAGCACAGAAGAGGCAACAGAGTCTGAGCTACATCCTCACACAAGTGGCCAAGGCCATGAGCTCCTGATCTCTCTTTTAAAGTAGAAAGTAACAAACAAATAGACGAAACGGAAAAGCAGACTGTACGAAGGTTTAATAAACAAATCCAAGTCCAACACAGTAACTTTCTTTAAGCGCTTTTCGTTTGTTCCAAATAAACAAACTTCTTCAGAAGTTCCTACTGACACAACTACAAGCAATTAATACAAAAAAGTGCGGGAAAACCAGATCAAATTAATAATTAAACAATTAAGAAGAATTAAAAAGGAATGTCACATACCTTAAAAATGTATAGAATAAAAACATTTCTAAGATGTTATGAAAGTGTATTTTGATTTTTAACAATATATCCACCAAAGGCATACACTTCCATATAAAGCCTACACACAGTTAATACGCAGTGTTTCAAACTATATCAAATTTAAAAAGTAAAGGAATCGATGGTAGCTAATATCTTTGTAAATTTTTTAAGTTTCAGTATGCTGGTAATTGAACATGCCTCATTTAACCCAGGATAGTTGAAAGCATTCAACTTGAGCTGCCATAATAGTTCGAGTTCTTCCCGTTTAAAAGAAGCAGGACCACCTCTTATATCAGGAACCATATTATTAATAACTAAAAATTTAAATTTATGGGTCGGATTATAATGGACATGTTTTGCCAAAGCGTTGTCCATCTTGTTGTGGGAAATGGCGTATTGGTGTTCATACACCCTATCCCTAAGTCTACGTTCAGTTTTGCCCACGTAAAATGCAAAACACTCAGAACATTTAGCTAAATAAACCAGAAATCTAGTATTACAGTTGAATTTGGATTTCAACTTATAGGTGCTTCCATTGATTGTAAAAATATTGGTACAGTCAATAAACCTACAGTAATTACAACTCTCACATTTGGACATGCCTGTCACTCTAGAGATTGGACTGTTCCGTCTCTCAAGAAGGTTTTTCAAGTTTTTACCCTTTTTGAAAACTACATGTGGTTTATGACCCAGAAATTGAAAAACAACGTGGTTGGATTTAAATAATTCCCAATTTTTGATAATCACATTAACAATAGATTTACTTTGAGTATTAAATGAAGTCACAAAACTACATTGAAAATCCTGTTGATGAGAGGTAGGAATAACTACCTCAGGGATGTTGGCATCGGGCTCAGTTGTGATGACATTGTCAAAGGTCCTATGGTTTCTGCTTAGAATTGGTTTAAACCAATTTCCATTTCTTTTATATGTGACCTCTTCAATTAGTGTGTCTAATGATTCCGGGTAAACACGATGCAAAAACATCTGCTTCAAAAAGAGACATTCACTAGTGAAGTCTTCGTCTAAACTAGAGATCCGTGATGCCCTCACTAGTTGCCCTTTAACAACTGACTTCTTTTGATGAAATGGGTGGCAGCTGGAAAAGTGGAGGAAAGAATTGGAATAAGTAGCTTTCCTATATATTTGGGCTGTGAAAATGCCGTCAATTTCATTCTTAACTAACCGAATGTCTAGGTATGATATAGTATCAGTGTTGAACGTATGGGTAAATTGTAAAAAGTTAGTAGTAGAGTTAAACTTGTTGACAATGTTAGTGGCTAGTTGATCATCTCCTTTTATAAGTATGAAAATGTCGTCCAGGAAACGAGTATAATAAACTATACAATCCTCCTGGACTCAACTGAAAAGACAAAATTGGACTCCCATTGAGCCATCACTAGATTTGCGACACTTGCTCCGCAGGGGGAGCCCATCGCTAAACCTACTTTCTGGAGAAAAAACTTGTTGTCAAAAATAAAGTAGTTGTTGGTCAAAATCAGATCTAGTAATTCCATTACTAAGGCTATATCTCTAGTCGATGCACCATGTTTTTTCATCAATTCAGCCACCCATTCAACGCTTATATCGTGAGGGATGCAGGTGTAAAGATCCTTTACATCTATTGTTAGAAAATTGTAGTCATTATTAAACTCCAAGTCATTTATTTTTGACAAAAATGACCAAGAGTCCTTACAATCTCTAGAGTGACAGGCATGTCCAAATGTGAGAGTTGTAATTACTGTAGGTTTATTGACTGTACCAATATTTTTACAATCAATGGAAGCACCTATAAGTTGAAATCCAAATTCAACTGTAATACTAGATTTCTGGTTTATTTAGCTAAAAGTTCTGAGTGTTTTGCATTTTACGTGGGCAAAACAGAACGTAGACTTTGGGATAGGGTGTATGAACACCAATACGCCATTTCCCACAAAAAGATGGACAACGCTTTGGCAAAACATGTCCATTATAATCCGACCCATAAATTTAAATTTTTAGTTATTAATAATATGGTTCCTGATATAAGAGGTGGTCCTGCTTCTTTTAAACTGGAAGAACTCGAACTATTATGGCAGCTCAAGTTGAATGCTTTCAACTATCCTGGGTTAAATGAGGCATGTTCAATTACCAGCATATTGAAACTTAAAAATTTACAAAGATAATATTAGCTACCATCGATTCCTTTACTTTTTAAATTTGATATAGTTTGAAACACTGCGTATTAACTGTGTGCAGGCTTTATATGGAAGTGTATGCCTTCAGTGGATATATTGTTAAAAATCAAAATACACTTTCATAACATCTTAGAAATATTTTTATTCTATACATTTTTTAAGGTATGTGACATTCCTTTTTAATTCTTCTTAATTGTTTAATTATTAATTTGATCTGGTTTTCCCGCACTTTTTTGTATTAATTGCTTGTAGTTGTGTCAGTTAGTACTTCTGAAGAAGTTTGTTTATTTGGAACAAACGAAAAGCGCTTAAAGAAAGTTACTGTTTTGGACTTGGATTTGTTTATTAAACCTTCGTACAGTCTGCTTTGCCGTTTCGTCTATTTGTTTGTTACTTTCTAGTTGGTAGTGCCTGGTTTTCTCTCTTTTAAAGTAACCAATTGACCTTCTCATGAATAAAACATAACCTTATGAATATTCATTAATTCTGTTCATTCAGCCTACACAATTTTATATTACATCCTGTTACCATACAGTTTCTAAGTATACCTATAAAACAATCACGTGCATATGTATATCACATTTTGGTATAAAAACACATTTATACATTTTTAAATAGTTTGTGCTATGTTAAAAAACACACGTACTTCTTTAGAATGCAATATTTCACTTTTCTTATATAGTATAAGAACACATTTTTAAAAGAAAAAAAACATATAATGTATTAATACTCATTTATGCTATATTAAAAAAATATATACATCATACATGCATTATATTTAAGTATGTAAGCATTGTTTTTATCATTTTTCCTTATACAGTAGGTGTGATCATATATCCTATTCTAGCCTGTGGTCATTTCCAAAGAACAGGAGGGACATCTGTTAGAGATGCAGCTGGAGGAGTGAAAGAGATGGCAGCCTTGAAATCCTCAAGCCTAGACTGAAGGAAACCATCTACCTTTTCCATCCTTTTCCTCACCTGGTGTCTGAAACTTGACAGATGAAATAAACATTTATATGTCCTGAACCCCAACATATGGAGCAGAAAAGTAAACCAGCATCAGAGAGACCACAAGCATGACACATTTGAGGGCTTTCCTGGGGCAATAAGAAGACCTCTCCAAGTCTAACACAGAAAATGTCAGGAGAGGAATCACAAAGGTAAAAGCCTACTTCCTCTTCAAGAATTCATCCATCAGATGTTTGAGAAACTGAAGAGCATAAACCCCAAAAGTAGATATCCACGACTTTTGTTCCTGATCGCCTAAATGATAGAGGACAATTTCAGTCACAACATCTTAAACAGGCAATCACCTGAGCCAACAATGCTAAACAAAGTGGCAGCACACTCAGAACTATAACTGGACACGCACAGTATTCCACACAGCAGAGTGTCAGGGGGGTCTAATGAAAATCCTCATGGCTGGACTAAGGCAGATCATCTAGCATTTCAATTATATTCCTCATCAAGAGGGTTTGGAATTCAATAGGTAAAATAAAGTTGGGAGTCCTGAACCCCAACAAATGGGACAGAGAAAACTCTAGACTCCTTGAACAGAGGGCATCATCAAAGTGCAGTGGCCTCTGGGACCTCTTCTAGAAAAGGTAACACAGGAGTTATCCCTAGTATGTTTATTAAGATGTTCCCTACAGGTGGAAACTAAAAAAGAATGTCAGTCATGTTTCAGGTCCAATGGGAAGTAGGGTGTCTGCATGTTTACCTGATCACATCACTAATGACTGGCTCCAAAGAAAGAGTGATCCAAGGCTCTTCAAGCTTCTTCTAAAGAACTGTTTATACACTTGTTAACCTCATTCCATTAAGTGTCCCTCACTTTAGGAGCAACCTGGGAGAACTGCCTGGTTAAGTCACTTTCTCAGAGTCGCACAGTAAGCAAACAGAGATGGCAGGAATCAAACCGTGTACCATTGACTACAGGAAGCAGCTGCCTAATAGGTCAGAGCCTTAATCTTCTGTGCTGATGGACTAACTGACAAATTCTACAAAGCAGTTCTAGGAAACAGAACTGGGGACAGAGCCCAGTTTAAAGTAACCTGCTTCAGGCTGTGGGCAACTCTAAAGGAGATGGTTGTACCTGATAAGAATGCAGATGGTGGACTGGAACAGATGGCAGCCTTGAGATCTTCTGAACCCTCAAAAGAATTTGAAATATGAAGAAGCATGCCCTCTTACACTATCCATGGAAATAAGCTTGCACTATGCTAAACATGTGACATACTGCTGCCAATGGGCCAGAATCAAAAACCTCAGTGAAAATGGACTCACCTGGTACTTGGGAAGACTAACCTCCTTTCTGTCTGAGAAGTTAAGAGTATCTTTCTAAATGAGATATCCTCAAGGGGGGATCTGGGGGAACCTTCTTCGTCAAAGTCTGTGACGGTGGTAGAGAATTCCTCAGAAAATCCAAATGCCTCCTTCTGCACTTGTGCTTCCTATGTACCTCTTCTGTGAGTTGTTCAAGTGAGAACTTGGAAGCTGACAGTCTCTTCTAGGAGGACTGTCTCAAAGCTTTTGGAAATTGGCTGTCCCAATGGGACAAAGAATAGGCTGTGGACCCTGGGAAATCCTATGGAGAAGGGTTGCATCAGATTTCCAGGGGATAGTCCTCTCATTGGGTTGAGAGAGAGAACTCACTCAAAGCACTGAGCACCGAGCTTGACACAGACCTGGAAAGCCTCACTGTAGGTGTAGAAACACCTTAAGGTTGACAACACTGGGTACCATTTGTCTGGGCTCTGAGGCAGATGCTGAGGCTGAGCTATCTAGTGTAGAGGCTCCTAGAGGGACAAAAAGATCCAAAGACCTCAGGTCTAATACTACCTTGTTGGAATTGACTTGGACAATTCATCTTTCAGATTCAGATGGAGTCTCAGAGAACTCCTCAGAGTTCAGGATGTGTGGATTCTCTGTTTTGATGCATATTTGGCCTGGGTAAAAGTTGGATCTGAAGGCTTCGATCAGAGAGGTCGGATTGGAGAAGAACCCACTAAAGATTGAGGGTAAGTAGTAATTCCTGAGGTTCTGACAGCAGCCAGAGACAGGAGAACTTCCAACTGGATCTGGGTCTGAAGAATCTCATCATCTTGTCCATGTCAGTTTCAGTGAGACTCCTGGCAGATCTAGCTGACCTAACAGAAGAGGCAAATGAGTGTGGACTGGAATGGTAATGTGGTCTGTCCAGCAAAATTGAAGATTGGAGCTTGGGTCAGATAGGCTTGGGTCAGAACCTAAGTGGCATATGGGATCCTATGATTCTATAATCTGAAGAGAGCATTGGCTTACAATTGCTCAGATATTTTAGGTGCTGCAGCCAACAAATATGCCTGATCTGGAGACCTTTTCTTAGAAGTTTTACATTTTTCTTTGTATGAATCTTTCTGTTTTTCTTGAAATTTGTCAGATACCTTTTCAACAAATGAAGGAGAAGAGGAAAAAGCAGCAGCAGACTTCCCCAACCGGGAAGGAGGTTTATCTCTAGCTTAAGGAACCCCTTCAAAATAAGCTTATTCCTCTTTTCAGTAATGGCCTATTGGCCAAAAGCCTCACAAATGGGGCAGGAGGTGTCCCAAGTGCAATGGGCCTAAACAATAAAGGCACATACCGTGCCATGGATTTTTTAAAATCTTGAAGGCTCTTCTGCCATCCTTTTCAAAAAAAAAAAAAGCTAAAATCACGGAAAACTTTTTTTTTTTTTTTTTTTTTTACAGGTAAACATGTAAAGTATTGAAGACTACACTATGAAGACTTTTTAAAACATATACATCTATATACACAGACACAGTTATATAGAGTCCTATGCCAAAGGTGAGGATGAAGAAAAAGGAAAAATAAAAAAAAGAGGAGAAGAGTAATACACACAAAGTGCTACAGAAAAAATAGAATCGATAGAACAAAAAATACTTCTCTGTCTGAGCACCCACAGATCCAAAGAATGCTTATGGTGGCAAACGAGATCTGAGGTAGCTTGCTCTTTACACAGAAATTTTGGGTAAGGGGAGGAGCCTGAACACCAGATCCAAAGCTTAAAAGTGACTGAAGTCTGATCAGAGGAGACCCATGCATTAAGGATGGAAAAGACATCGGATCATGCTTTTGTCTAGCCCTTCTCTTTTTACACTCCAATGCCTACATTTCTTAAAACCGAAAAAGAAAGTACTTGTTTACTTTGTGCACTAAAAATGCTTTTCTATATAACATGCAAGTTATATCATAAAATGTTTTATATAACTATAGTTAAGAAAAACTTTGTTCTAATTGCAGTTACTTTTTCCATTTAGTGTCCTTCCAACAATTAATGACATGAAGTTGGGTATATGCCTTTCAGTCCTCCCACAAAATTAACAAAGTCAACAAAAGTACAATATTTCTCAGCTACTTTTTCTTGTAAAGCCATACTTCACAAATGTGATTCATCCTTCATAGTATAACAATTTTTCAACTAATTTGAGTGTTGCAGGTCTTCTCCCTGTTCATCTCCATTTCGCAACCACAAACTCTGGTCCAAATACAAGGTACTCTTGATTCTTCTAGTCAACTCTTGTGCTTTGTTTTTCTGTCTCTCAAGTATTTTACTTTGGAACACTGGAAAAGGTCTCACTGGCATAGTCTCTCTATGATATTTATTATTAAAAGAATGAATAGTAGTCTCCCCTTTCTGTATGATGGTTCACTTTGTTGGACAAACTTCTGCACTTCATTCTTAGCCTGTTCTGCATCAAAACATGACATTAATCCTCCAAGAAAAAATATTCTGAAGACAGCTGGATAGAGCAGCTTGAATCTCAAACCTGCCTCTCTACATTCCCTGATTGCTGGGACAAATTTGCTTCTCTTCTGGCTGGTTTACAGTGAATAATAATTTCCCACAAACACTCTGTCTCCACTTTTTAATAATTTGCCGTTCAGCCACAGTTTTGTCAGGATCAACTCTTTCTGCTGGTATAACCTCTTTACTAATACAGGTCCTAACTGTTTCTCATGTCCAAGTTTGGAGCATACACACAATGTGCCCTTTCAGTTAGCAAATCCTGCTGTGGAATACCAGTCCAGTTGCTTATCTGTGCTTCCATAAAATTAATAGTTTGTTCCTCCCAGCTTCTCTGGTTCAGCAGTAAATCTCAAGTTTTCTCTATATATTCTGTCTTCTAACTACCATTTTTGAAACAGTTTTTCTTGAGCAGTCTCATACTTATCCAGCCTTTTCTTCATTTTGACCTCTGATATTTGCAGTGTTATCCTTTCAACTGAATGGATGTTTAAAACTTCTTCCATTTCTCCAGCCTTTTGTTATGTGAGTTGATATACTCATTCAATGTTTAATTTATTTTAATCACCTCTAAGTACATATGGCTTATTTTTTTCTCAAACTCTTCTACCAAAGCTGGAGTTTAAATGGATGCAGGATTCTTCCCAGTCAGCGATTTCTTTTCATCTTTTCCAGTTGATTATCTTCGAGTCTCCAAGTTTCTTCTTTGCTGGCATCCAGGCAGTGTACTTCCTAGCCATTAACTGAATTATATTAAAACTGGCAGAATTTGTAGCCCTTATCTCTCAGTTTCTTTTTTCACATTGGGAGAGGTGAAGTTAAGCTGTTCCTCAGTGTGTAGCCATATTTGAAGTCTCACATCACTGCTTTTTTTAAACAGATTTAATATGGTGATTAATGGACATGAAGTAAAAGATTTATCTGGAATTGGGGGTTTTACCAATAGCCACAGTATTTGTTGAAACTGAAGTGGTGAAGTAGCCATTTAAAACTTCAGCTATTTTAGAAGAATTACAAAGAATTGTACCTGGATTAAGAACAGGATCATGGCTTTTGTTAGCCTTTTTGACACTACTTACATAACTATAAAATGTTTTAAGACCAGCATTCTAAGAACATGAGCAGTTTTGGATGTCTTAATTTGATTTTTCAATAAGATACATTTTCTCTTTAAGGAGCGTGACCCAAATTGTTTAAACAATTTGTAGCTCCTTCTATTTTTCTTACTAATTTAATTACATATTCTATCATGGTGTTGAAATCCATTTTGGCCAACTAATGTAACCTTTTTGCACATAATGAACGTATTTAATAGCTGTGAGCATTTGCTCTCAAACAACTGCTAAGCTGCTGATAGTACAGACAAAGCTTCAGTTTTTCAAACTAGGTCATTAATTTCTTCAAAAAGTAATCAACCACTTATCTTTGAGCAGTCATAACTTATTATAATCAATTGAAAGCATTAATATATGAATCTTTGGTAAATTCTAAAGCCAAATGATCAGAGACCCCTAATGGGGAAAGAGATATAATACTACGAAATTTCCTAAAAATATTTGTAAGAAACAGATCCAGTGTTATTACTCTGAGTAGGAAATTCAGCAATAAGGCCAAACCAGTCCAAATAGTCAAAAAGAGATACTTGCAATAAAAATGTATAAATAATCCACAGTGATATTTTCTTCAGTCTTGAATATAATGAAACAATTCTCCGTCAATGCCAATATGATGAAAGTTCCCCAAGAAAACAACACACGAGTGCCGGCCAAAAAGTGATTTATTAGCGTAACGTCAATAAAAACTGCTTGTACCTCTCCACACAATTCCGAGGTTAAGCAGATATAATGCTGAAGTGCGTACTGATAAACAAACAAAATAAAACAATAAAACTAACATACATTGCACAATGCATTTGAAAATGCATTTTAAAAAATATATTAAATGCGTTGTAAAATAACACGGACAAGATGTTATGGTTAAGCGCTTTCACCCAAATCTCTTAGGCTTCTTCAGAACATCTCCATTGTGGGTTGTCCGTCTTTTAAAACATCATTGGCACCAAAATCTAACTGCCAAAGTTGTTATTCTTTAAACAATGGAGATGTTCTGAAGAAGCCCAAGAGATTTGGGTGAAAGCGCTTAACCATAACATCTTGTCCGTGTTATTTTACAACGCATTTAATATATTTTTTAAAATGCATTTTCAAATGCATTGTGCAATGTATGTTTAGTTTTATTTCGTTTGTTTATCAGTACGCACTTCAGCGTTATATCTGCTTAACCTTGGAATTGTGTGGAGAGGTACAAGCCGTTTTTATTGATGTTACGCTAATAAATCACTTTTTGGCCGGCACTTGTGTGTTGTTTTCTTGGAGAACTTTCATCGTATTGGCATTGACGGAGAAGTGTTTCATTATATTCAAGACTGAAGAAAATATCACTGTGGATTATTTATACATTTTTATTGCAAGTATCTCTTTTTGACTATTTGGACTGGTTTGGCCTTATTGCTGAATTTTAGCGAATCAAAGGTATTGGATCACTTGCTCCATGGCATTTTGTTTTTGAGTATCATTTGTACTATTATTCTGAGTAGGAAAATCAATTATCTGTACCACATCTGTGTCTCATTCATAAAAATTATATAATGGTATTTACTTCAGCACATCAGGAGAAAAGTAAGGATTTGTGTGTGTACTCAAGAAATGCAGAATCAGAGTACAGTATATTAAGTATACAGTACTGAGAAGAGCTGGTAGCCAGGAAAGGCCATTATTAACAAAGCAACTTTCTTGATGCTGGAGTGAAATATAATACAATATTAGAATCTATATTTAGAACACTGAAGATGTTAAGGCACTGGGTGTAAATCAGAGTGTACTGTACTTACATTTTCAGGACAAAGTAATACCTGGGAGTCGGACACTAATAATGTGTGTACATATAAAGCATTATTTCAAGCTGCATACCTGGAAAATACAGTGAAAACAAACACATACATTGGGTCATTTGTCAAGTGAGAAGCTTGTCATAGTAAAACATACATACTGCCTAAAAGCATAAAAACATTCAATTTGCTTTCAGTTTGAATGTTCTTTGTAGTAGTTTTCAAAAGATTTTATGTTAATGCTATTTAAATGATTTTACTTCGGCTTAATTAGGAGTCATGCAAGAATGCAGTAAACATCTAATGAGCAGACTAACTGTGAGTAAACTACAGAATTAGAGGTAAGAAAATACGTTTTGCAAAGTTGTGCAGCTTTACTTTCTACATCTGGATGCTTGCCAAGGGAATATCAAGTCAAAATATCTCCTGATGCATCCCCAAGTACCCAATGCTCCCACTAAGGAAGAAAAAGTACAGTTGTGTACTTACTATAAATGTAGATGTTCGAGTGTATTCACTGTTGCAGTCATTACAATTGGGTTATCCTGCTGGCAGGCTACCCGCAGTCGGCCTGAATTCCAAAGTCTAGGTCCGGCGTCGGTTGCTGTCGCCTCCTCCCTGATGTCAGTGTGCCAGGGGTATAAAAGATGCAGCCGACGCCATTTTCTTCAGTTTTTCTTGCCCCAGATGTCAGGTGCCCCCAAAAGGGTAGGCTAAAAATATGTCATTAAAGCATGCATGCACCAAGGTAAATTTTTCCTTCATCTACAAGCAAATACACCACATAGGTTGTATAGAATAGAGAAGTACAGATAAGTTCCAGCAAAGATAAGGGGGATGGTGGGAGGGTAACCTGGACTGCAACAGTGAATACACTCGAACATCTGCATTTATGGTAAGTACACAACTGTACTATGTTCATCATGTTTCACTGTTGCAGTCATTACAATTGGGTTGAATCCCAAAGCTAAGGTTGGGAGGCTGGAGCTAAATAAAATTAGGAGCGGCTATGAGGCCCTGCAGAACTGCAGTGGCAAAGCCTGCCCTGGATTTAGAGTAGAGTGGTAAGTGATAGTGCTTTGTAAAAGTGTGCACTGAACTCCAGGTTGCAGCCTCTAAAATATCTTTGGTTGGTGGTACTCTGAGGAAGGCTGCTGAAGTGGCTGCTGCTCTGGTTGAATATGGCCTAATGCCCTTAGGCACTGATTTGCCATGTTGTGAATAGCAAAAACGAATGCAGTGGCCTATCCACTTTGAAATAGTCTGCTTTGAGATAGCCTTTCCTTGTGATCCTGCAGCATATGCCACTAGTAACTGCTCAGTCTTTCTGAAAGCTTTGGTTCTGTCCAAGTAGAAGCGCAGCTGTCTGTTTATGTCCAAAGAATGCAGAAGCCTCACCCTTATTCTGTGGGTTTGGGTAAAAGGTGGGCAAATGAATAGTTTGGTTAAGGGCCACACTGGACACTACCTTAGGCATAAATGTCAGGTTTGTCCTCAGAGAAACCCTATCTGGATGGAAAATGATAAAAAGTTCCAGAGCCATGAGTGCCTGTAGCTCTGAGACTCATCTTGCAGAGGTTACTGCTAGGAGCAGAGCTGTTTTCCATGATAAAAAATTTATATCAGCTGTAGCGGCTGGCTCAAAAGGAGGCAGGGTGAGTTTTTCCAAGACATAATTGAGGTCCCATGCAGGTACTGGTGATCTCCTTGGAGGCCTTAAGTTTTTGTCTCCTCTGAGGTACTGCCTTAATAAAGGATGAGAAAAAATAGGTGGCTCTTTATTGTAATGAGCTGAAATGGCAGAGGCATGAATCTTAATTGATGAAAAGGATAGGCCTTTGTCCAGCCTCTCAGTTAAATATTGCAAAATCTGAGGAATTTTTGGTACAGTCATGTCAATCCCTTGTGCCTGGTTCTAAGCACAGAATCTCTTCCATTTTTCAGCATAAGATTTTCTGGTACTAGGCCTCCTGGCCTCCAAAATAACATCCATCACCGCTTTAGAGAGAGGTGTGTTTTGAATAACTACATTATCCACCATGCTGCCAGATTTAAGGTCTTGAGTTGGTTGTGCAGGACCTGATTGTCGTGTTGGGACAGTTACTGATTGTCGTGTTGGGACAGTTAGTGAGGAATTTGAGGTAATGTCCAGGCTGGGTATTGAGACAAGTTCCTTAGGATTGGGTACCAGTGCTGACGGGGCCAGTCTGGGGCAATCAGTATCATTTTTGGCTTCTCTTGTCTGACTTTTAGTACCACCTTGGGGAGGAGAGGCAGTGGAGGAAAGGCATATACTGTTCTAGCTGAAAGATAGCGCATCCACTTTCCATGCTTGCTTGTGATAAGTCCTTGTGCAGAATCTCTGCAGTTGGCAGTTGTGAGAGGAAGCAAATAGATTTATGTCCGGGCATCCCCAATTCCTTGTTATCATGCTGAAGACTTGCGGATCCAATTTCCACTCGTGGGGATCCATGAGGTTTCTGCTTAGTTCGTCTACCAGAGTATTAATCTTTCCTGGCAGGAATTGTGCCTGCAGATGTACTTGGTAAGTCAATGCTGTGTCCCACAAAGTCATGGCTAGTCTGCATAGGGGGTAGGAATGAGTGCCTCCATGCTTGTTTATGTACCACATGACTGTAGTATTGTCCATCTTTATCAGTAGTTGTCCCGGATGAAGTAGATCCTTGAAGGCTGTCAGGGCATGCTGAACTGCTAGCATCTCTTTTTGGTTGATATGTAGATGCATTTGGCTTGTGAACCATGTGCCCTGAATGCATCTTCCTGCCATATGGGCCCCCAGGCATAATCTGATCCATCTGTTGTTAATATCTGCCTGGCTGTGGGTAAAGTGAATGGCTGCCCCTTGTTGTGGTGACAGGCCTTTGCCCACCATCGAAACTCCTGTTGCAGGCAGGGAATGAGGGTAATTATTGTTTCCAGACTGTGGCAATGTTGAGTCCAGTCACTTTTTAGATACCACTGAAGTTTCCTCATATACAGTCTTGCATATGGAATTAGCAGAATGCAGGATGCCATGAAGCCCAAAGCCTGCAAATTTTTTCTTGCAGATAACTGGGTCTTTGTTGCCAACATTTTGAAATAAGTAGTCAGTTGCCTTTGTTTGTCTGGCGTGAGATAAGCCATCTGGGCAGTTGTATTTAAGCTTGCACCCAGGAATATTATCTCTTGAGAGGGTACTAGTTTTGATTTCTTTTCGTTTACTGTGTACCCTAGGCATGTTAGTAATCTTTTTGCAAAAGCCAGATGCTGTAGTAGAATGTCCTTGTTCTCTGCTTGAATAAGGCAGTCGTCCAAGTAAGGATATATTTGTATTCCTCTTTGTCTGCAAAATGCAATTACTGGAGCTAGGCATTTTGTGAAGACCCTGGGCGCAGTAGATAAGCCAAAGGGCACTGCAGAGAATTGGTAGTGTATTGAGCCAGCAATGAATCTGAGGTATCTACTGCATGATTGTCTGATTGGGACATGCAGGTATGCCTCTTTTAGGTCTAAAGTCACAAGCCAAGCCTTCTTGCCCAGCATGGGCAGAAGCTGCTGCAGAGTCAACATTTTGAATCTTGGAATATCCAGATATGTGTTTAGAATAAAAAGGTCCAGTATTGGTCTCCAGGCTTTGTCCTTTCTGGGCACCAAGAACAGTCGAGTAAAATCCTTGTCCCTGCTCTTGCTGTGGTACTTGCTGAATGGCCCTCATGTCCATGAGGGATGACACTTGCTTTTGTGCCTCTGCCCATTGTTTTTTTTGGCAGGTCTGGCAAACCGTTTGCCCTTGGCAGGGTGTGAAAGTGAAACCTGTAGCCTTGTGACACTATCCAAGAACCATTTGCCCTGGGTTATTACGTGCCAATTTTGAGAAAAAAGTGCTAGTTTTCCCCCTAAAGGTGCTGCCAGAAGATAAGTGCTTGGTGCAGGCAGGGGGAAGTCATTGGGACTGTTTCCTGTATGGCTGTGATTTGTCTTCTCCGCTTTTGGAGGTAGAAGTACCCCATTGTTTAGACCTGTATGAGCCTTGGGGCTGGGATCTGCCTCTAGGATGTCTGTATCTGCCTCTTTGTGGCCTGTCTGACACTGGAAAAGGACCAATTCTTTGTAGGCCAGTGCCTGCTAAATCTTGGAGGCTGTACCTGTAAGAAATCCTAGACTGTTTGCATAGATTTAGCTTTTTCCTCCATTTTCTTCAATACCCCTTCTGCTTTAACACCAAACAAGGTATCATGCTGTAATGGAGCATCTAATAATTTTGCTTTAACATGATCAGGCAGATTCTGTTCCTTTAACCAAGCATGCCTCCTAATGACAGAACCCATAACAGCGGCCCTGCAGGAGGCCTCCAGAGAATCAAAACCACATTGCAAAGTATGCTTTCCCACTTGTTCAGCTGCATGCAATAAATCCTGCATTTCTTTGTTTTCTGCACATTCAGAATTTATCAACATTTTCTGTTTAAACAGCGATATAATATATTGCTGATATTTAAGCATATGAAACTGACAATTTAAAGCCCTTATAGCCAAGGTAGCAGAAGTGTAAATCTTTTTTCCCCATCTGTCCAGTGCCCTAGAATCCCTGTCAATGGGGGTAGGGTTTTTTGCAGTGGAAGCCTTGACCCGTTTGGGACCCTGAGAGATGGTTTCTGGGTCAGCAGCAGGGTTCTTAAAAAGAAATGTATGTGAATCAGGAACCCTGTAGTATCTGTCTGGCTTAACAGGAGCTGGAGGTAGAGAGTCAGGAGTCAGACTGGACTTTGAAAATATATCATCTACAATGTCTAACACAGGTGGAATAGCAAGGGGCCTGTGCTGAGGTAGTAAAAGGAAGTTTCTGAGCCTTTTCTTAGATTCTGAATAATCTTTGCTCTCCCAGTGGAAATGCTCCCTCATGGTATGCAGAGTTTGCTCAAAAGAATAATCCTCAGGAGGAGAGGCTGAAGGGATAGATTCTTCAGCATCAGAATCCTCATAGGGAGGAAGAGTATTCTTGATCAGAAGAGGAATCAGAAGAAATGGAAACCTGATCTGAAGATTCATATTCTGTCTCTTGTCTAAGCCTCTTATCAGGCGGCAGATGGGAACCCCTGATCAAAGTAATTAGGTCTTCGGCCATTTTGAGCATCTGTTTTTTAGGCATGGGGCTGTTATACTTGTTTCTTTGTCTTTAGAGGTGCTTTAGTCTTTGCCTTTGAAGATGAAGTAGTTTTAACATATAACTGTGTAGGCCTGAAAACACCCTCAGAAGCCGATGCTTGCTCAGCGGCTCCGGACCCATCTGAGGGAATAGTTTCTGAGGTTCCAAATACCTTGAGTTTCCAGCAACCTAGTCGGCTCCACGTGGGAGTTGGAAGCGGCCTGCGGCTCTAAAGTAGCGGGTGTCAGGGGCTGCGAAAGCACCTCACTGAGAACCGGCGACTGGCTTAGAAGAAGCCTCGTCAGTTTTGGACCTCGGATGCCTATCTTTTTCTTTACGTTTCTTTTGAATTGCGGTAGTCGGATGGCTATCCGACGACATCGTGTAATTAAATCTTCTGCCAAAATAGTGAAATGCAAAATCGTACCGATGCTCAATAGTGCATTGGTTAAATCTAGCACAAAACCGACAATTAGCAACGTTGTGATCAGGGCGTAGGCAAGGAATACAGTAAAAATGGAAGTCCTTATGAGGTATTTGCTTCCCATAAGAAATACAATTATTAACTTTTTCTGACATCGGTCTGGAGCAAGAAAAAAGTTTCCCCAATGGGGTACTTGGCTTTTAATGAAGACTTCGGATCTTAAATTCGAACACGAAAATCTCAAGATTTGCCCGACTGACACTTGCGAACTGCTTTTGCTTCGGGCACCGCTTGGCAAGAAAGACTGAAGAAAATGGCATCAGCTGCATCTTTTATACCCCTGGTGCACTCACGTCAGGGAGGAGGCGGCAGCAACCGACGCCGGACCTAGACTTTGGAATTCAGGTCGACTGCAGGTAGCCTGCCCGCAGGATAACCCAATTGTAATGACTGCAACAGTGAAACACGATGAACATCTGAAATACTTAAACTAATACAGAATCTAAGATCTGAAAAAAGAGCAATTCAGAGAAAGCATTACCTGTTGCACTCAGGGAAGAGGTTGTGTCAACTATTCTTAGTGTCAGATACTTTTATTAGATATTAACTAGAGCTTCAAACAATTAAGCATGACGAAGCAAGCTCAAAGTTCAGCGCATGTAATACTCCAGTAGTAGCATGCAGATTTTACAAATTACCCTTCGGTATTTATTCTGCGCCAGAAGTGTTTCAGAGAGCTGTGACAAGGATTGTGGAAAGCATGAATTGATGTATTTAAAGTAAGTAAGGAGCTACAGTTACAGGGTGAGACTAAACAGAAGCACATCTTGAGACTGATCAGATTACCAGAGTGAGGCATGACAATCTGAAACCGAAAAGGAATAAATGTCAAAACTATGTGACTGGTTTGAAATACATGGGTGAATTCTTGCATAAGAGGACTCCAAAAAATGAGAGCCACTGGGCTTATGCAGAAACCAAAAAAACAAAACCTGATGAAATTTCTAGGAGTGGTGCAATATACAATTAATACCAGATATGTCAGAAAAAAACGTAATTTCAAGGAAGCCTCTAGACCATGATGTGACAGGGGATTACCATTGGAACAGAAAAACTAAGTTACTGAGATGGGAGTCAGCAAAGGCATGGTGCAAGAGAATAGAAAATAGCACATGACTTGTGAATGCTTACAGATGCCCATACTAGATACATCCAGACAAAGAAAGACATATTAGCCACAGTGTATGGATGTTTGTAACGTATATGCGTTTGTGTGTGTGTATATGTATATATATATATATATATATATATATATATATATATATATATATATATATATATATATATATACATATATGTAAACGTGTGTGTGTGTGTGTGTGTGTGTAAAAAGTTTACACACCCCCTATTAAAATGCCAGGTTTTTGTGATATAAAAAAAAATAAGACCACAATAAATCATTTCAAAACTTTTCCCACCTTTAATGTGACCTATAACCTGTACAATTCAATTGAAAAACAAATCTGTTACAGGAAAATATAAAAAAATAAAAATTGTACAATAAGCTGGTTGCATAAGTGTGCACACCCTAAAAATAATATTTTGTTGAAGCACAAACTGATTTAATTACAGCATTCAATCTTCTTGGGTAGGAGTCTATCAGCATGGCACATCTTGACTTGGCAATATTTGCCCACTTTTCCTTGCAAAAGCACTCCAAATCTGTCAGATTGCAAGGGTATCTCTTTGTGCACAGCCCTCTTCAGGTCACCCCACAGATTTTCTATTGGATTTAGGTCTGGGCTCTGGCTGGGCCATTCCAAAACGTTTTTCTTCTGGTGAAGCCAATCTGTTGTTGATTTGGATGTATGCTTGGGGTCACTGTCGTTTTGAAAGATGAAATTCCTCTTCATCTTAAGCTTTCTAACAGATGCCTGACGGTTTTGGGCCAAAAGTGACTGGTATCTGGAACTTTTCATAATTCCCTCCACTTTGACTAATGCCCCAGTTCCAGCTGAAAAGCAACCTCAAAGCATGATACTGCCATCACCATGCTTCACTGTGGGGATGGTGTTCTTTTGGCGATGCGAAGTGTTGTTTTTGCGCCAAATGTACCTTTTGGAATTGTGGCCAAAAAGTTCAATCTTGGTCTCATCAGATCATAACACATTTTCCCACATGCCTTTGGAAGGCTTGATGTATTGTTTTGCAAATTTTAGCTGGGCCTGGATGTTTTTCTGTGTAAGAAAAGGCTTCGGTCTTGCAACCCTGTTGCTGTAAGTCTCTTGGCAGCCTCCGTGAACAGTTTTCACCTTGTCTTTTCATCAATTTTGGAAGGACGTCCAGTTCTTTGCAACGTCACTGTTGTCCCATATTTTCTCCACTTTTCAATGACTGCCATATTACCGTGTTCCATGGTATATCCAAATGCTGTGGAAATTTTCTGTACCCTTCTCCTGACTGATACCTTTCAACAATAAGATCCCTTTGATGCTTTGTAAGCGCTCTGTGAACCACGGCTTTTGTTGTAACAAGCAACTGAGTAAATGTCAGGAAAATCCTACTAGAACAGCTGAACTTTATTTGGGGTTAATCAGAGTTTCTTTAATTGATGGTAGGTGTGTACCCAAGAAGACTGAATGCTGTAATTAAATCAAAAGGTGCTTCAATAAAGTATTAGTTTAAGGGTGTGCACACACATGCAACCAAGCTTATTGTACGTTTTTTTATTTTTCCCCCCAACAGATTTGTTTGTTTTTCAATTGAATTGTACACATTAAAGATGGGAAAATGTTGAAACGTTTTATTGTGATCTCATTTTTTATATCACAAAAACCTGGCATTTTAACAGGGGTGTGTATATCTATATATAACACCGAATGCGTGATAAGAGACCTTGGGACCCAGGTGGACAGTAGTCTCTCCTTTGATAGTCACATCGCCAAAGTAGTCAGGAAGTCCTTCTACATGGCACACCTCATTATAAAAGGGTTCTCATCCAGGAAAAAAAAGGTAATTGTTCCCCTCTACTCGTCACTCATTAGACCCATTATCAAGTACAACGCCCCTTTTGGAATGTACCTCAAGACATCTGCAGCAGCTGGAAAGGCCACAGAAGTACCTCACAAAGAGGATTACTGGCCTCAAACAAATGCCCTACACTGACCGCCTCAAAAAACTCCAGCTTTACTCCATAGCATATCACCTACTCCGAGGTGATCTCTGCCTAACATATAAAGCTATATCAAACCCAGAGCTGTTGGACATGCTACACCTAAAGAAATCCCAATCCCTCCGAGCTACATGCTCTAGGGACCTAAACCTCGTCACCACAATAAACAGGACACGCTGGAGGGATAGATTCCTGTCCCAGAGACTTCCTATACTCTGGAACAAGCTACCCATCTATGTCAAGCAAAGTTCTTCATTAGCACTCCAAGTAAAATCTTGATGAGTGGATGAGAAATAGGAAATACACCCCCAGGGATCACTTCTGTCTCTCTGCTGGACAGTGGCACAGGAAAATAACTTTCTTGGGTGGCATAAGCTATGGTACCTTGCTGGCTAGGCTTATGTAGGCCCTTGGGCCGATATATATATATATATATATATATATATAAAATCTATATAGACAGACAAACACATACACTAACGCAATCTGGTAACCCAGTGTTTATGGTTGAGATTGGGCAGAAACATCTGCAGTCTTATTAGGAATTCATTGCACATTCCCTACACTGCATATGCACTTGGAAACAGAAGAATGAATGGTCAGCAGTAAAGCTTGAACAAATGAGAACAAAGCTTAGTAAGAAATAGTTTAGAAGCCTAGTACTGAAAATTAGTTTGACATCTAGGAATAAAATTCAAGGTATAAATCAGCTTGCTCTTTCTGTTCTTACAGCTTTGATGTGTTATAGTGGGAATTGTGCAAACACAACACATACGTAGCCGAGAAGCATCGGAAACATGAACCACAACAAATTGAAAATGAAGACGTTCTGAACATATGGGATCATCAAATTCCAACAGTTAAGAAAATAGAAGCAATAAGACCAGATAAAAAGGACAAAGTAGCATAAATCATTGAAATACCCACACTCAGTAATTACACAGTCTTGCTTACTGAGAGAGAAAGTCATACAATACCAGGATATGCAAGTTGAAACTATAGCCATATGCTAAAATGTCTGGGTACAGTAAGTCCAAGGACAACTGTTTTTATACCAAAAGTGATAATTCGCCCAGAGCAAACTAAAAAAACAGCCTAGGAGATCCCTAGACACTGAAATTCCAAAACATGTCCATCACCTCCAGTAACACCATTCACACAACTTAAGTCTTAAGTTGCTGTGATCCAGGATGAGATAAAATCTGTCCAACACCTTTGTAAGGAGGAAAAGGCAGAAGCAGAATATGTCCAACACCTTTTTAAGGAGGATAAGGCAGAAGCAAAATACCTTTACCGTTTTGAAGGGAGGACAGCTTCTACAACCCCTTACAAAAAGAGGAGCCTTGACCTGTCATAAAAACTATTTCTCTCCTACCTCTAAGATGTGGCCTACATTGACTAAATCCAGAAGCCAATCATATTTGGTGATGGCCTTCCAAACGAAGGCAAACCTGAAGAACCTACAGGCAAGCTCCAGGTGACATTCAGGACTGCAAATGCTGAGCCAGCAGTCATTTGGATTAACATGGTTAGTAAAGGACATGGCAATATGAGCATGACACTAAGAGAGCTTCCCTCATCTGCCAAAAGGTTTATTCCTTTTTCCAGCTGGCTAGGCCTGGAACAGGATGAGGCAGAGTATGCTGAACAGGGATCATAAAGGTCCTCTACAGAGAAGCAGACGAGATCCTTTTCACATCATCTACCAGGTCCTGGGAATATTGACTGAAAATAAATTCTTCTTTACACTGGACATCCATGATGACATTTCTGAGCTCTTTCACACATGTGATGACAGTTTCAGCATAGCATCCTTTGCAGGAGCATTCACTTAACACTGCAACCATTGCCATACCATCAGTATAGTCCAAACTGAAGTAAGCTACATGTATTAGCACTCTACAGGTTATACAGTCTTCACCACTTCCTCCTTGAGTCCAGAATCGGGGAGAGATGCTTCACTAGTTCCTGATCCATGAAAGAGAGCTGGAATTTGCAAAGTGAAGAAAAACAGCAAAGGGACCCTGAGCCTCAAGAGGCGCAATGGTAAACTGTTTAAAATACAAACCAGAAGTTTAAGCTCTTTATCTAGTAGCAATACTGTGAACTTCTGCATTTTCTGTACTCTGTGCTGGACTGAATACATCAAAAAAGGAATCAGCCCTAAGATGGAACTCCTCCACTCAACCAGTGGTTTAGGAAAGGCCTTCTTGAGGGCTGCATGAACAAAGTTAAAATCTAGTAAATGTCTCTACAGGTGGGACTGATCGAAGACTTCTTTTGTCTTGCTTTCTCAGATACATGTTCAGGCTACTGTGGGCGAAGGACTGCACCATAAGGCAACAAATGAAGGCCCTTCATAAGTCTGAGGTTATCCCAAAATGTTGAGTCATCTGGAATGGGGGAGCTGGATATACGAAGGTATCACTACACATATATCTCAGAGATAGTGGCATCTAGGTCCTCAAGATCTTCACAGGATCTTGAGTGGGAAGAGGTCTTTGCCACATCATCAACTCTAGGGACTAGTTCATGCAAAGATTCAGACAAGGAGAAGTGTGCAATAGGCAGCCAATGAAGGCTGGATGTACAATACTCAGTATGCAAAAGCACACCTACAAATGGTGCAGTGACATGAAGGGCCTGCACTGGTCTTGCCAGTGATATCTGTCCACATTACCCGAGGCTGATTTCCTCACCAATTCAAGCTCCCACCAGAATTCAAATATTTAGCTGATGCCCAAGTCCTAAAATACAACACCCTTGATGTGGGAACACAAAGTTTTAGTTGCCCCTCCCCCCAGTGTGCCCTGTAGAACCATGCTGGTCCTGAAGAAAATTCTCATACAAAACTCCTTAGCCTCACAGCACCCTGAAAAAGCAAGAGCCATTCACCATCCTAAACCTGATACACTAGATATGGTTCATGAAATCAGTGAGGTCAGGACAGGACTATGCTGTTTTTCCAGAATATTTAGTAAATATTTTATTTAACATTTGTTTACCAGGAAAATGTGACTTGGAATGGAGCCAATTTACAGCAGAGTCATGTGGAGAAATGCTCCAGATGCATGTCTTTGTAACGAGGGAGGAAACCGGAGCACCCGGAGGAAACCCACACGAAGGCAGGGAGGACATGCAGACTCTACACAGAAGGCACCCCAGCCAAGAATCGAACCGGAGAACCTCTTGCTGTGAGGTGGCAAAGCAACAACTGCACCACTGCACCATCGAAATATTGGCTGTGGTGGCCAAAGCACTGTAGGAAGAGGTTTTCTATATGTTCCAGTCATTTGGATGGAAAATAGTTCCTCCATTTCTTGGTACTTTTGATGATGCTCTGGTGCAAAAGGCTGAATGAAACAGTCTCCCTCCAATCTTCAAGGAACGAACTATCAATTGCCATGATTCTCCTGTTAATGTAGGACAGGAGCTTTTCCCTTCTATATCTGCAGGCAATTGGACTGACTCGCTGATGGTGGTGCTTCACAATAGTCTTCCCAGATAATAAAGGCAGTCCCATTGCAGCTCTTGAATCATTGACAATCATATTAACACTTCCTTATTTTACTTTAAAACATAAAATATGAAAACTTCTCACTAATGTGCATCAGAACAGAAATCTAAAATGTGCAAGTAGAAAAAAAGAAAAGCTGGGCTTAGGACTAACCTTAGTTTTTGTAACCAGTGCTTCACTTCACAGCTTTTGTTCTCATTGGATGTCTGAACACCCAATGAAATATAGGATCTTCAGATGAAGATTTGTCAACATATTGGTGGAAAGTAGAAACTCCAATATTAGGTACCAGGTAAGAGATTCCTCAATGTTAATCTCACTATTTTCTATCTATACATTATTACTTTTAAAACTCTAATATAGCTTACCTTCTATAGTCACTCTGAAAGTATTCTTGGAACCAGTTTTTAAACTCGCCCAGGTGATGCTGTGCTTGATTGACCACCTGCATCGCTGCTATAAGATCGCCACAGCGCATACAGTAATAAATTAATGCCCACACAGGGTGCCCATCAATTTCATCCTCCTGTGAATGACAACACGAAAAAAAATTCAAAATATAATGTCATACTAAAAACTTCAGCATACTTTACCATTTACAGTGATCTTCTCACCTAAATAAACACAAAGACTTTTTACAGAGCAAGATAGCACCACTCCTCTTGCACCAGCTGTGTCTTCAGTAACATGAAGAAAAACAAGGAAAGGTGTATTACAAAATATGAAAAAGTATAATGCCAAACCACAGTACTTCACCAATGGCTAACAGCACAGGTAAAGAGTGACTTAAATCACAGACATTACAGAATTCATACATCAGCACTGAGGACTGTAACTTTGACAGCACAGCAGATATACTAACAGACAATAATGCAAGACGATCCACTAATTCTTGTGGTGTCAAAGTGTTAATGTTCTAGCCAAGATGCTCATACTTCCAGACTAGGGAAATCAAATGCTGACACAAAATGAATAACCATAAAACAGCCCAACAATCTAAAGGAAGATACAGGGACTATGAATAAAATTAGAAGAGGTCAGGAACATGAAACTCAGGTCTGCAGACCTCTCAAAATACTTAACTTTAGGCCTGAAACTCTGAGATTCACTTGGCTGACATCATGGCCACCAAAAATGTAGCTTTCTACGAAAGAAACCTTAGTGGTGCAAAGACTGTTGATTCAAAACAAGCGAAGATCAAATTTTCAAATACATAATTCATATCTCATGGTAGAAGCATCAGCTTCTTGGGTGGTTTCAAATGCAAGAATTCCTTCAAACATTGTTTAAAGAAACCGCTATCACATATCTCTCTAATAGTAAACAAGCAGAAATGGCAGAACGGTGCACCTTGACATATGCATATGAAATATCTTTCTCAAATAAAGTAAAAAAAAAAAAAACATGAGAAAGAGAAGAAGAGAGTCTGTTGTAATGTAGCTGTTTTAAGTTGAATGCTCTTTACTACAAGCTGAGAATCTGAACCACTTTACTAGATAAGATTTCCTAGCCTCTCTCTGGATCCAAAAGACCTCAAGTGGAAACGATTTCCAATGTGGGTTCTGTCTCCTAGGCTGTTTGACATAGATATTGGGGTTGGTATAATTGCTTAAGGTGTTTACCTCTCAGTCACAATATACATGATTTGATTCTATCCTTTGAAAAGGAAATTGGCTACGCTTAAAATGGCCTACAAGGGCAGCTAGCCTAGTACTTACCTATGAACTTTAGGTTCAGATCCACCATAGTTTCCAGGTATTGGGGTAGATGACTGCAGGACAGAAAGGCTCATGGGAGGTTTCCTGCTCAGATCCTTAACAAATTAGAACTAGAGATGTCCTGACCAGAGTCAGGGAAAAAAGGATCAGCTTATCTCTGTCCTGGACTTTCTTCAAATCATTTTGGATTAGGTGTAATGAGGGAGGGTGTAAAGTCGCCTTTGTTCCAAAGAATGGAAACAATGTTCCCCACTAAGGCTATTTCATACAACAACCCTGAGCAGAAATGGGGATCTGGTATTTTATTGTCAAATATATCTACCAATGGGGTGACCAAGGATCACGTCAGTTTAATGAACTCTGTTAAGTCCAGTTTCCATTCAAAGAGAATGTGCCCTAACCTGCTGAGATGGTCTTCCAGTTCATTCTGGATTGAATAACTGTAGTACACACAGAATGGGATTTTTGTTTTGAGGTCAACTTCCAAGCCATCATAGCTAGCCTGCAGAGTTCGAAAAGCTGGTACTCCACTGCTTGATGACATCTATACCACATAACTGTAGTGTTGCCCGTGCTCAGAATGAAAACATTTGTTTATAACACTAGACTGAAGATAGATGGTGCTAACATCATCAGATTAACCTTTACTTCAGACATCTGCCAAAGGAATTCCTTGCTAATTGTGAAAAAAAGAGGGATTACCCTTCTCTAATGGATGGAGGCATTGGCACAATGGCTTGGACAGGTAACCTCTGGAGAACCCTCAAGTGCAGGCTTGTTAAAGAGACCATGACTATCTAGCTGGACATGTATGATGGAGCTTTTATTAGGGTTCCTGCAGTCATGGAGGGAAGGGTCATATATACATAACCTGGAAAAAGAAAGTGGCTACTGTCACCACTTTATTTCCTCTTGGAGAATCTTTTCAGACCTTTCTGCTTACAATGGACTTTTGCAGGAGGAAGATTCCCAACTCTGGTAAGGCAATGAATGGTATAGTACAAAGCATTTTTCAACTATTCCTGAGACTTTGTCTAATCAGGCATCCAAGTAGAGTAAAATGTGCGTTTTCTGAAATCAAAGATGTCCTGAAGTTAAGGATTTTATAATGTCTTACAAGCAGGGCACATCTCAAAGGGGAAGGAGGTAAACCAAAGCATTCTGAATCTTACAGTAAATGAAGGAAAGTACTGGTGTGGTAGGAACTTATCATAACTGTAAATCTTCAAATATATTCACTGTTGCTGTAGTAACTTCTGGAAATAGAAGGGTCTGATGGCTCACCTGATTTCCAGAGGTTTTCACCCTTCCTCCTCTTAGTTTGGTGAAATGGGCTGAAGCAGAGGCATTCACCTCACTTCTGCAAGCTGCTTTACAGCCTCCCCAATCCCCCTGAAGCACAAGAAGTGGTTTCCCTGGTCTCCACCAGGGAAATCAAAATGACTCAGCATGCCTCCAAGTATGTACAACACCCACCCCAAGGAGAGGCAAGTGGGCTACTCCCCTTCACTTCTCCCACTCCCTGCTTTCCTTCCCCAGTTCCAGGGCCGCTAATCAAACCCCTAATCACTGGCCCTAGGCAGTTTGTAAATACCCTAGGTATAGCAAAGAAACAAAAGGGAAAATACATAAACTGTTAATGGGAGCCACCTGCTGCATATCTGACAAAGCATCTGTCCACTCTTGCTGCGAGTATGTGAAGGTAGGCATCTTTTGCATTCAGGATGACCATGTACATTTGTGAGAAGAGGAGAGAGAGAGAGAGAGAGAAGGCCTTGTAATGTTAACATCTCGGGCTTTGCGAATTTTAGAAATGTGCTCAGCCTCGACCGAAGCATTCTGAATCTTACAGTAAATGAAGGAAAGTACTGGTGTGTTAGGAACTTATCATAACTGTAAATCTTCAAATAAATTCACTGCTGCTGTAGTAACTTCTGGAAACAGAAGGGTCTGATGGCTCACCTGATTTCCAGAGGTTTTCACCCTTCCTCCTCTTAGTTTGGTGAAATGGGCTGAAGCAGAGGCATTCACCTCACTTCTGCAAGCTGCTTTACAGCCTCCCCAATCCCCCTGAAGCACAAGAAGTGGTTTCCCTGGTCTCCACCAGGGAAATCAAAATGACTCAGCATGCCTCCAAGTATGTGCCACCCAACACTGTTTGTACTTCGGGGGTTACTTGCCTGGTTCTCAGACATTCCTGAGTCAGCCTAAAAAATTCCTGTCAGGAAACATAGGATGGAGGGGGAAAAGATGGCCTGCTCAGCACGGCCCGTGGCAAGCCACTGGACATCTACTTTGACTTGAATTGCGTTTTACTAGGTTTGGGTGTTGGGAAGTTCATGGATGACTACGGTCATGTGTGGATGTCCAAGACCTAGATCTAGGTACAGCTGACATCCTTACACATTAACAATGAAGTGATGCCATCTTCATCCTTGGTAATTACAATTCTGACAGCTAAACCAAACTACCTTGGATATCCATCCAGACTGACTGACAACAGAATAGGTATGGCTTGTAAGGACATGGCTACTTTAACACCATGGTAACCTCTGAGTTTTCATGACAGGAACCTCCTTAGAACTAAGCACCAGATTCATAAGCTGCAAAGATGCCTTACCAAATGTAATGCACTGGAGCCCAAGGAGGACCACCTTCAGACAACAAAAAACTGTTGGCCTCCAAAAATGATTTCTGTGTAACATAGTAAGGCCTTGCTAAGTTTAAATCTGGTGGCTGCCAAAAAAAAGCAATTACTAGAAAATGGAAATCAAAGTCTAAACAAACTGCATTTGAAGTACTGAATATTGTGAGAGAGATAAAGCAACTGTAAGTGGGATCTTTAGAAAATGGTAGGAGCAAACTACATAGAAAAAAAATAGAAACTGTGGGAATAATATATGTAGAATAATGTTTTGGAAGAGGACTGAGGTTTAAGGGAAAGGTAGGATTTTAGAAATTTATGTAATGTTGGACTGATGACAGTTGCACAAAGAATACATGTGATGCATAATGTTTGTAAATGGGAACAAGAAAATATGGTTGGTTTCCTTTTATATAAAAAAGAAGTTATGTACTCACCATAACTGCTGGCCGAAGGAGGAGAAGAGGGGGAAGGCATGCCCAAAGGCAGGTAAAGGCTAGGACTGTGATAGTGAGGGTCGGAACATTGAATGTTGGCAGTATGACTGGTGTAGGGAGAGAGCTAGCGGATATGATGGACCGAAGGAAGGTTGGTATATTGTGTGTGCAAGAGACCAAGTTGGAAGGGGAGCAAGGCTAGGTGTATCGGAGGCCGGTTCAAATTGTTTTATCATGGTGTGGATGGGAGGAGAAATGGCGTAGGCATTATCCTGAAGGAACAGTATGCTAAGAGTGTTTTGGAGGTGAAAAGAGTGTCGGATAGAGTGATGTTTATGAAGCTGGAAATTGATGGTGTAATGATGAATGTTGTTAGTGCATATGCTCCACAAGTTGGGTGTGCGATGGATGCAAAAGCAAAATTTTGGAGTGAGCTGGATGAAGTGGTGATGACTGTACCCAAGGGTGAGAGACTGGTGAATGGAGCAGATTTCAATGGGCATGTTGGTGAAGGGAACAGAGGGGATGAGGAAGTGACGGGTAGGTATGGGGTTAAGCAAAGGAATGCAGAATGTCAGATGGTTGTGGATTTTGCGAAAAGGATGGACATGACTGTGATGAATACGTATTTTAACAAGAGGGAGGAGCATAGCGTGACATACAAGAGTGGCGGAAGATGCACACAGTTGGATTATATATTATGTAGAAGGGCCAGTCTGAAGGAGGTTGGAGACTGTAAAGGGGTGGCAGGGGAAAGTGTAGTTAGGCAGCATAGGATGGTGGGTTTGTAGGATGACATTGGTGATCAAGAAGAGGATGAGTGTGAGGGCAGCACCAAGGATCAAGTGGTGGAAATTGAAAAAGGGTAATTGTGAGGTGATGTTCAGGGAAGAGTTAAGACAGGCACTGGGTGGCAGTGAAGAGTTACCGAATAGCTGGGTAACTACAGTAGCGCTAGTAAGGGAGATGGCTAGAAAGGTGCTTGGTGTGACATCTGGAAAGAGGAAGGAGGACAAGGAGACCTGGTGGTTGAATGAAGAAGTACAGGAAAGTATACAGAGAAAGAGGTTGGAGAAGAAGAAAGTACAGTTGTGTGCCTACCATAAATGTAGATGTTCGAGTGTATTCACTGTTGCAGTCATTACTCTTGGGTTATCCTGCTGGCAGGCTACCCGCAGTCGGCCTGAGTTCCAAAGTCTATGTCCGGCATCGGTTGCTGTCGCTTCTTCCCTGACGTCAGTGCGCCAGGGGTATAAAAGATGCAGCCGATGCCATTTTTTTCAGTTTTTCTTGCCCCAGATGTCAGGTGCCCCAAATAGGTAGGCTGAAAAATAAATATCAAAAAGAAATGCATACGCAAAAATAACATTTCCTTCATCTAGAAGCAAATGCACCAAAAAGGTTGTATAGGATAGAGAAGTGCAGATAAGGCCCAGCAAAGAGAAGGGGGATGGTGGGTGGGTAACCTGGACTGCAACAGTGAATACACTCTAACATCTATATTTATGGTAGGTACACAACTGTACTATGTTCATTGTGTTTCACTGTTGCAGTCAATACTCTTGGGTTGAATCCCAAAGCTGAGGAAGGGTGGCTGGGCTAAATAGGATTAGGAGAGGCTATGAGACCCTGCAGAACTGCAGTGGCGAAGCCTGCCCTGGACTTAGAGTAGAGAGGCAAGTGGTAGTGCTTTGTAAAGGTGTGCAATGAACTCCAAGTTACAGCCTCTAAGATTTCTTTGGTTGGTACTCCCCTGAGAAAGGCTGCTGAAGTGGCTGCTGCTCTGGTGGAATAAGGCCTACTGCCCTTAGGCACTGATTTGCCATGTTGAGAATAGCAGAAACTGATGCAATGGCCTATCCATTTAGAAATGTCTGTTTTGAGATAGCCTTTCCTTGTGATCCTGCAGCATATGACACTAGAAGTTACTTAGTCTTTCTGAGAAGCGTAACTGCCTGTGTATATCCAAAGAATGCAAAATTTTCTCCCCCTTGTTCTGTGGATTTGGATAAAAGGTAGGAAAGTAAATGGTTTGATTGAGGGCCACACTGGACACCACCTTGGGCATAAATGTAGGGTTTGTCCTCAGAGAAACCCTGTCTGGATGAAAAATGATGAAAGGTTCCACAGCCATGAGTGCTTGTAACTCCGAGACTCATCTTGCAGAGGTAATGGCTAGGAGCAGAGCTGTTTTCCAGGATAAGAATTTAATATCCGAAGTTGATGCTGGCTTGAAAGGAGGCAGTGTGAGTTTTTCCAAAACAAAATTGAGGTCCCAGGCCAGAATTAGGGCTCTCCTTGGAGGCCTAATGTTTTTGGTCCCTCTGAGGTACTGCCTTATTAAACGGCGAGAAAAGATAAGTGGTTCCGTATTGTAATGTGCAAAAATGGCAAAGGCATGAATCTTAATTGATGAGAAAGAAAGGCCTTTGTTCAGCATCTCAGTCAAGTATTGTAAAATCTGACGAATGTTTGGTACAGACACGTCAATGCCTTGTTCGTGGTTCCAAGCACAGAATCTCTTCCATTTTTCTAAATAAGACTTTCTGGTACTGGGCCTCCTGGCCTTCAAGATAACATCCATAACCGCTTTTGAAAGGGGAGTATTCATTATAGCTACATTATCCGCCATGCTGCCAGGTTTAAGGTCCTGAGTTGGCTGTGCAGGATCTGATTGTTTTGTTGGGTCAGCAAGTGAGAAGTTTGAGGCAATATCCATGCTGGACCTTGAGACAAGCTCTTCAGGATTGGGTACCAGTGCTGGCGTGGCCAGTCTGGTGCAATCAGAATAATTTTTGGCTTCTCTTGTCTGACCTTTAGAAGTACTCTGGGAAGGAGAGGTAGTGGGGGAAAAGCATATACTGTTAGATTCTTCCAGCTGAATGATAGGGCGTCCACTTTCCATGCTTGCTTGTGGTAAGTCCTTGTGCAAAATCTCTACAAATGACAGTTGTGAGGGGAGGCAAATAGATCCATGTCTGGGCATCCCCATTTCCTTGTTATCATCCTGAAGTCTTGTGGATCCAGTTTCCATTCATGGGTATCCATGAGGTTTCTGCTTAGTTCGTCTGCCAGAGTATTTGTTTTTCCTGGCAGGAATTGAGCTTGCAGATGAAGTTGAAAGGCCAAAGCTGTGTCCCATAAGGTCATTGCTTGTCTGCAGAGAGGGTAGGAATGAGTACCTCCCTGCTTGTTTATGTACCACATGACTGTATGTTGTCTGTCTTTATTAGTAATTGTCCTGGATGAAGTAGGTCCTTAAATAGCTAGCACCTCTTTTTGATTGATGTGAAGATGCATCTGGTTTGCAGGCCATGTGCCCTGAATACATTTTCCTGCCATATGGGCCCCCCAGGCATAATCTGATGCATCTGTTGTCAGTGTCTGTCTGGCTGTGGGTAATCTGAATGTCCGACCCTTGTTGTGGTGACAGGCTTCTGCCCACTATCGAAACTCCTGTTGTAGGCAGGGAATGAGTGCAATTACTGTCTCCAGGCTGTGGCAATGCTGAGTCCAAACACTTTTCAGATACCATTGTAGTTTCCTCATATGTAGTCTGGCATATGGAATTAGTAGAATGCAGGATGCCATGAAACCCAAGGCCTGCAGGATTTTCCTTGCAGATAAGTGGGTTTTTGTTGCCAAATTCTTGAAGCAGGTAGCCAGTTGTTTTTGCTTGTCTGGCGTGAGATAAGCCATCTGGGCAGTTGTATTTAAACTTGTGCCCAGGAATATTATCTCTTGAGATGGCACTAGTTTTGATTTCTTTTCATTTACTGTGTACCCTAGGCCAATTAGTAATCTTTTTACAAAGGCCAGATGGTTTAGAAGAGTGTCTTTGTTCTCTGCTTGAATTAGGCAGTCGTCCAAGTTGGGATAAATTTGAATTCCTTTTTGTCTGCAAAGCGCAATTACTGGTGCCAGGCATTTTGTAAAGACCCTGGGTGCAGCAGATAAGCCAAAGGGCAGTGCAGAGAATTGATAATGAATTGAGCCAGCTATGAATCTGATGTATCTTCTGCAAGATTGTCTGATCGGGACATGCAGGTATGCCTCTTTCAGGTCCAAAGTTACTAGCCAAACCCTTTTGCCCAGCATGGGCAGTAGCTGCTGAAGAGTCAACATCTTGAATTTTGGAACTTCCAGAAACGTATTTAGTATAGATAGGTCCAGAATTGGTCTCCAGGTTTGTCCCTCCTGGGCACTATAAAAAGTCTGGAGTAAAATCCTTGCCCCTGCTCTTGTTGTGGAACTTGCTGAATGGCCCTCATGTCCATGAGGGCTGTAATTTGTTTTTGTGCCTCTGCCCATTGATTGTGTGGCAGGTCTGGCATGCCCTTTGACCTTGGAAAGGTGCAGAAATGGAACCTGTAGCCTTGGGACACTATGTTGAGAATCCATTTGTCTTGGGTAACCATTTGCCAATTTGATGAAAAAAGTGCTAGTTTTCCCCCTAAGGGGGCTGTCAAAAGGAAACTGCTTGGAACTAGAAGAGGAAAGTCATTGGGACTGTTTTCTGTAAGGTTGTGATTTGGCTTCTCTGCTTTTGGAGGTAGGAGCACCCCATTGTTTAGGCCTGTATGAGCCTTGGGGCTGAGATCTGCCTCTAGGATGCCTGTATCTGCCTCTTTGCGGTCTGTCTGAGACTGGAAAGGACCAATTTTTAGAAGGCCAGTTACTGCTAAACCTGGGTGGCTCTACCTGTAAGAAATCCTTGACTGTCTGCATGGATTTTGCTTTATCCTCCATTTTTTTCAACACCTCTTCTGCTTTAGTATCAAACAAAGTATCATGCTGTAATGGTGCATCTAATAATTTTGCTTTAACATGATCAGGCAGATTTTGTTCCTTTAACCAAGCATGCCTTCTAATAACAGAACCTGTAACAGCGGCCCTGCAAGAGGCCCCCAGTGAATCATAACCACATTGCAAAGTATGCTTTCCCACTTGTTCAGTTGCATGCAATAAATCCTGCAATTCCTTGTTCTCAGAACATTCAGTATTTGTCAACATTTTCTGTTTAAGTAGTGACAGTAAATATCGTTGATATTTAAGCATAAGAAATTGACAATTTAAAGCCCTTACAGCCAGGGTGGCAGAAGTGTATACATTTTTCCCCCATCTGTCTAGAGCCCTAGAATCCCTATCAGAAGGGACAGGGTTTTTCGCAGTAGCAGCCCTCTTGGGACCCTGAGATATAGTTTCTGGGTCAGCAGCGGGGTTTTTATATAGGAATTTATGAGAATCCGGGACCCTGTAGTATCTGTCTGGCTTAGCAGGTGCAGGGGGTAAAGAGTCAGGGGATAGTCCGGACTTTGAAAATACATCATCTACAATGTATAAAACAGGAGGAATGGCAAGGGGTCTATGCTGAGGAAGTCTCTGAGCCTTTTCTTAGACTCAGAATAATCTTGGCTCACCCAGTGGAAATGCTCCTTCATAGTATGCAGTGTTTCCCCAAAGGAATAGTCCTCAGGAGGAGAGGCTGAAGGAATGGATTCTTCAGCATCAGAATCCTCATAGGGAAGCATGGAAAAATCCTGTTCAGAAGAGGAATCAGAGGAAATAGATACCTGATCAGAACAGTCATACTCAGTCTCTTGCCTAGGCCTCTTATCAGGAGGGGGATGGGAGCCCCTGATCAAAGTAATTAGGTCTTCGGCCATTCTGAGCATCTGTTTTTTAGGCATGGAAGTCCGAGTAGGAGAATGCTGTACTTGTTTCTTTGTCTTTAGAGCTGTTTTAGTCTTTGAAGCTGAGGATGGCTTAATATATAGTTGTGTAGGTCTGAAGACACCCTCAGAAGCCGATGCCTGCTCAGCGGCTCCGGACCCATCTGATGGATTGATTTCCGAGTGTCCAATACCTTGAGTTTCCAGAGGCCCAGTCGGCTCCACATGGAATTCGGAAGCGGCCTGTGGCTCTGAGGTAGTGGGCGCCAGGGGCTGCGAAAGCGCCTCACTGAGAACCGGCGACTGGCCTAGAAGAGGCTTCATAGTCTGTTTTGGACCTCGGATGCCTATCTTTGTCCTTGTGTTTTTGTAAACTCCGGTTGTCGGCTGTTCCGCCAGCATTATATAATTAAATCTTCGGCCAAAGTAATGAAAGGCAAAATCGAACCGATGCTTGATAGTGCATTGGTTGAATCTAGCGCAAAACCGACAGCTAGCAACGTTGTGATCAGGGCCTAGGCAAGGGATACAGTAAGAGTGAAAATCCTTATGAGGTATTTGCTTCCCACAAGAAATTGTTAACCTTTTCTGAAATCAGTCTGGAGCAAGAAAAAAGTTTCCCCAATGGGGTACTTAGCTTTAATGAAGACTTCGGTTCTGAAATTCAGCTTTGAAAATCTCAGGAGTCGGCCGACCGGCACCTACGAACTGCTTTTGCTTCGGGCACCGCGCGGCAAGAAAGACTGAAGAAAATGGCGTCGGCTGCATCTTTTATACCTCTGGCGCACTGACATCAGGGAAGAGGCGACAGCAACCGACGCCGGACCTAGACTTGGAACTCAGGCCGACTGCGGGTAGCCTGCCAGCAGGATAACCCAAGAGTAATGACTGCAACAGTGAAACACGATGAACATGTGGAATTGTCAGAAAGATGAAGAAAGTGGACAAGGGTATAAGGAGATGAGGTGCATGGCAAAGAGAGAGGTGGTGAAGGCTAAGGATAAGGCGTATGAATAGTTGTATAAAAGGTTGGACACTAAGGAGGGAGAAAAAGGACCTGTACCGATTGGCTAGACAGAGGGACCAAGCTAGTAAAGATGTGCAGCAGGTAAGGGTGATAAAGGATAATGAGGGAAATGTACTCACAAGCAAGGAGAGTGTGTTCAGCAGATGGAAAGAGTACTTTGAGGGGCTGATGAATGAAGAGAATGAGAGGGAGAGAGAAGGTTGGATGATGTGCGGATAGTGATTCATGAAGTGCAGTGGATTAGCAAGGAGGAAGTAAGGATAGCTATGAAGAGGATGAAGAACGGAATGCCAGGAAAGAGCACTACAAATGTGATGTTTGCTCTGAGTGTGTTGATGGAGAAGTACAGAGAAGGTCAGAAGGAGTTGCATTGTGTCTTTGTGGATTTAGAGAAAGCATATGACAGGGTGCCTAGAGAGGAGTTGTGGTATTGTATGAGGAAGTCAGGATGTCAGAGAAGTATGTAAGAGTGGTACAGGATATGTACGGGGGTAGTGCGACAGCGGTGAGGTCTGTGGTGGGAGTGACGGATGCGTTTAATGTGGAGGTGGGATTACATCAAGGATCAGCTCTGAGCCCTTTCTTATTTGCAATGGTGATGGACAGGTTGACATACGAGATCAGACAGGAGTTCCTGTGGACTATGATGTTTGCAAATGACATTGTGATCTGTAGTGAGAATAGGGAACAGGTGGAGGAGACCCTGGAGAGGTGGAGATATGCTCTAGAGAGAAGAAGGATGAAGGTCAGCAGGACTAAGACAGAATATTGTGTGTGTGAATGAGAGGGAGGATAGAGGAATGGTGAGGATGCAGGGAGTAGAGGTGACGAAGGTGGATGAGTTTAAATACTTGGGATCAACAGTTCAGAGTAATGGTGAGTGTGGAAGAGAGGCGAAGAAGAGAGTACAGACAGGATGGAGTGGGTGAAGAAGAGTGTCAGGAGTGATTTGTGACATAAGAGTACCAGTAAGAGTGAAAGGGAAGGTCTACAAGAGGGTAGTGAGACCAGCTATGTTATATGGGTTGGAGACAGTGGCACTGACAAAAAGGCAGGAGTCAGAGCTTGACGTGGCAGAGTTGAAGATGTTAAGATTTGCAATGGGTGTGATGAAGATGGACAGGATTAGGAATAAGTATATTAGTGGGTCAGCACAGCTTGGAAGGTTTGGAGACAAAGCCAGAGAGGCAAGATTACGTTGGTTTGGACATGTACTGAGGAGGGACGCAGAGTATATTGGGAAAAAGATGCTAAGGATGAAGCTGCCAGGTAGCAGGAAAAGAGGAAGGCCTAAGATGAGGTTTATGGATGTGGTGAGAGAGGACATGAAGGTAGTTGGTGTGACAGAGCAAGACGCAGAGGACAGCAAGAAATGGAAACAGTTGATCTGCTGTGATGACCCCTAATGGGAGCAGCCGAAAGAAGAAGATGTACTCACCATAACGTTCCATGTTTGTTGTCCATCTCATCCTTCATTCTTACTGGATGGGTTTGGAACCGATCTTCAGCTCAGACTTGGCCAAATACACTTGCTCAAAGTCTCTAACTTGGCTCGTGGCAGAGTAGGTTTCCCATCATGCAGTGGTGCAATCTCCAGATCTAGTTTGCTGCTATTACCATGACTAAAATAACTATATGACATCACGTCAAGGAAAAACAGTGCGTGTCAAAGGAGCTCATTTATCAGAAGAAACAAGTGCTCACCAGGTCCTCGGATGGGGGAAGGTGGGAGGGTCATAAGAATGAAGGGCGAGATGGACAACAAACATGGAACGTTATGGTGAGTACACAACGTCTTTATGTTATGTTATTCTATCTCGCCTTCATTCTTACTGGATGGGACAGCATCCCTAGCACTTTTTCCCTGGGTAGCTCAAGGGAGTACACCTTTGAGCACAGTGGAACCAAATGAACCCCTGTCCCTGACGGCCAAATCAACTTTGTAATGAGTAATAAACATATGAGGATTTGCCCCAGTAGCAGCAGCACAAATACTGTCCATTTTCATTATGGGCTGGAAAGCAGAGGATGTTGCCAATGCTCTGGTTGAGTGACCTCTAATTTTGAATGGAAATTTTTATTATTGGAGGTGTATATAAAGGTGAAACAATTTGAAAGTGTGACTTTTGAAACTGGCATGCCCTTTTTTGCTTCAGAGAAAGACATGAACAACTGGTCTGATTTTCTGAAATCTTTGGTTCTGTGGAGACAGAATCTGAGTTGTGTATGTACATCCAATTAGTGGAGTTTATACTCTGCCTTGTTGCTGTGATTGGGAAAAAAGACGAGAAGCTCAACAGATTGATTCAGACTGGATTGAGAAAAAACCTTAGGTAGAAATGACGGATTAGTTCTTAGGGATACCCTATCCTTATGAAAATTCAAATATGGTGGTTTGATTGACAGTGCTTGCAACTCTGAGAGTCTTCTCGCAGATGTTACTGCTACTAGAAGTATAGTCTTCCAAGAAAGGAATTTGAGGTCACACGATGAGGAGGGCTCGAATGGAAGTAATGTTAGATGAGACAGCACAAAATTTAAATCCCAAGGAGGAACTGATTCTTTTAAAGGAGGTCTCAATAAAGAAGTGCCTTTTAAGAATGCTTTACACAATCTATGTAACATTAGATTAGGAGAAAATTCACCAATGTGGAAATTTGAGATTGCCACCAGTTGGACTAATTGTGGCTGCAGCTGAGCCTTGCTGGAATAGTTCAGTAAGAAATTCTAAAATCGAGTGAATTGGAGTAGAGAAGGAGTCAATGTTTCTGGTTTGTGCCCAGTAGAAAAACCTCTTCCGTTTACTAGTATATAATTTTCTGGTAGAATCTTTATGAGAGGATATCAAAATGTGTCTGACTGAAGGAGTAAAGTCTTGACGCCTGACTAAGTTTGGAAATGGAGCAGCCATGCTGTCAAATTGACGGTGCGGACAGAAGGATGAAGTGCTCCTGACATATGGGTCAGAAGGTCTGGAACTGGGTCCAGAACCCACGGCTTCTCCTGTAGATGAGGCCAAAGGATGGGAAACCAAATCTGACGAGGCCAATATGGGACAATGAGAATCAGTCTGCTTCCCACAGATTTTGCTTTCTGGATGACTTTGGGTATGAGGGGAAATGGGGGAAAGGCATAAAGAAGTCCTGAGGGCCAATCATTAACAAGTGCGTCTCTCTGTCTCAACCGGAGGGGGAATTAGGGCAAAGTAGCTGCTGCATTTGGTATTCGTGGGAGTGGCAAAAAGATCGCAGCAAGGCTGGCCCCATCTCCGGAAAATCTCTTCCACTATGTTCTGGTTTAGAGACCACTAGTGAGGCATTAATATTGCCCTGCTGAGCTTGTCTGCTATCATGTCGGATTTCCCCAGAGAGAAGCTAGAGGTGATGGAAATGAAGTGCCTGAGAAAGGTGGTAGGATGCACACTGTGGGACGAATGAAGAAATGAGGACATAAGAGCAGAAGCCAAAGTAGCTCCAATTGCAGAAAAGATCAAAGAGAATAGATTACGGTGGTTTGGGAACATGTGTAGAAAAGCAGAAGACGATCTGGTGAGGAAGATTTGGGCAGACAGGAAGAAGGTACGAGGAAGCAAGGATGTCCAGCAAAGAGGTGGATGGATTGTGTGAAAGAATATCTGCGACAATCAGGGATGAGTGTTGAAGAAGGCAGAAGTATGGCACTGAATCGAGAGAGTTGGCGACCGTTAACACGACACCCCAACCCCATGTACAGAAAATGGGAAAAAGGGGGCTGCTTATGATGATGACGTTGGATTTCCCCGGGACGTGCATTGCTACTAGAAAACATTGGGAAGATATTGCCCATTGCCAAACTCTCAAAGCCACTCGACAAAGTGGACATGATCTGGTTCCCCCTTGTTTATGTACCATACCACCGACATATTGTCTGACTGCATTGCAATCGTTCCTAGTGGAAGAGAGTCGTGGAGTGCCTGCAGCGTCAGAAGCACCGCTCTCATCTCTAAAACACTGATGTGCAAATTGGCCTTGTGGTCTTGCTATATACCTTGGACTGTCCTTCCCAGATAATGCCCCCCAACCTATCTAGGAAGAGTCTATGGTCACTGTAGCAACAGGCTGTTGTGGAATAAAGGGTCTCCAGATGGTCACATGACTGGACTGAGTCCACCACCATAGACTCCTCTTGGATGACTCCATTATTCTAATCAGTTGGGACACGGGAAGTTCCCGCAGTGCCCACTGAGAAAACAGGAGCCATTGAAGGATTCTCATATGCATCCTTGTGAGAGGGACTAGAGTTATGGTTGAAGCCATGGTTCCTAAAAGTTTCAGAACTACCTTTGCCTTTACCTTGTCCTTGGGAAGAAGGTGGAGTATCTGCTGTCTAAGGGCAGCAATTCTGTCGGGTGGAAGACATATCGTCATAGAAACGGTGTCTACGTTCACACCTACGAAGGTAATATGTTGACAAAGCAACAAGGCAGATTTTTGCAAATTGACTGTTATGCCTAGCTGAGCACAAATTTCCAATGTCACGTCCCTGGCTTGCTGAAGTAGATGCTTGGTGGTGGCAGTTAGGAGCCAGTAGTCCAGATACGGAAACACTTGGTATCCAGGATGTCTCAAGTGAGCCGTTACTACTGCCATGCATTTGGTGAACACTCTGGGGGCTGTAGTGAGACCAAAGGGCAGAGCTCGGAACTGATAATGACTGGCTCCCAGCCGGAAGCGTAAATGACTCCTTGATGCTCTGTCCATTTTTATGTGGTAGTATGCATCTTGGAAGTCTACTGAGCACATCCAAACGTCTTTCCATAAGAAGGGATGTATTAACTGCAGTGTTACCATTCGGAACTTGGACTTCTTGACAGATTCATTCAGTTTGCTGAGATCCAATATGAGTCTCCAGTCCACTGTTCTTTTTGGTACTAAATAGAATCTTGAGTAAGTTCCAAATCCTATTTGGTCTGCGGGGACTTTTTGGATGACTCATCTACCAAGTTTTGAATTTCTATAGTTGCTTGTTCCCTTAGATTGGGTGGAACATCCAGGATTGTTCTGATATGTGGGAGGGGATGGCAAAAGGGAATGTAATAGTCTCTGGATATTATGCTTTGTACCCATTTGTCTTTTGTGATATCGTGCCAGGCTTCTGGGTACAAAGATAAACATCCTCCAACTGCCTCCAGAGTAAAGCAGACGGGCTTCCTTTCAGGAGCGCTGGTAGGGATGCCCATGAAAGGAATCACAGTCACCCTGGTTTTGTGGACCCCCTCTGCCTCTAGGACATCTACCATTGTTGCCTCCCCCCTCTGCCCCTGGGGAAGGATTCACCTTGTGCGTCTTGGAAAGCTCCCTGGGATCTTTTGAACCAAATTTTCCCACTCTTCTGACCTTTAGGGTACAGAAAAACATACTCCAACGGCAGAGAGAGTTTTCCCTTCTTGCTCGCATCTGGTAAGTGTGTCTTTAACTTTAGGTCCAAAAAGTGAGGAACCATCAAAAGGGGCATTGGTAAAAGTAGACTTAAAAGGTTCCACAAAATTACACAAGTGCAACCAGGAGTGTCTCCTCAGGGAAACTCCTGAACCCACTGCTCTACTTGCTCCATCCGCTGCATAGATCAGTCTCATGCAGGAGCTGACGATGGAATTTAAGATGGACGGCTGGGAGATTACTTTACCCCAGCAGCCAATGAAACTTGCAGAGCATCTCCTAGCACTTTCAGGAGATCTCTTTGTAGCATTGTAAAGTGTGTGAGGTAGTTCAGCACTCTGAGTGTAAAAGTCGCTGACGAAAAGATAAGCTTCCCATATCTGTCCATCGTTGGAGAATCTTTATTTGGAGGATGAACAGATGAGGATGCCTCAGAAAGTTCCTTCTTGGTGGCTGCTGCCTCCACCATAGCATCTACAGGCACACCTTTTGTAAGAAAATCTTTTCCAGTGGATGCTGACAAAAACTTGTTTAGCCTCCGAGGGACTGGTTCCATAGTATCAGGAGACTCTCATGCCTTTTGACTAACTCTATTAGCTCATTAAAAGGCGGAGATACCCAGGAGGCTGAAGGTTGAGATCCAAATGCCTTCAGGTACACAGACTCCTCATCAGAAGGGGTGATGGTGTTCCGGTCGCCCTCTCTGTTTTAGGATCTCAAGAATACCTGCAAATGAGATGTCTTCAGAGGACGACCGTGGGGACCCTTCTGACTCCTTGAGGTCAGTCTCTGAGGTGACAGACTCAACAGGGGAGTCTATATGCTTCCTCTTGCATGTCCTCTTCCAAGGGGGTTCCTCAGAAGGTTATTCTGTGGGAGGCCTCGGAACAGTGGGGTTCACCCAATGGGGGTTCCTGAGGCTCTAAATCTCTGCTATCTGGTGGAGGAGGTGGTGCCGAGACAGTAGCCAGAGCTTTGAGGGGAAGAATGCCAGTATCCTAGTGTACAGCAGTGTGGGGGACATCACACTCATTAGCTCGAAAGCCAAACCCACTGGCTCCGAGGACACCCCTGGTTTTGAGAAAACAGAGAAAACCCCCGGCTCCAAAGCTGATGTAGGAGCAGAGCTCAATCAAGGTGAGGCAACAAGGGTTAGACTCAGAACAGAAGAAGCTCGGGGCCAACTGGAGAGCTACGGCTCCTAGACACCACGGATGGCACCGAGAGTGTCGGAGCAGAGATCGGTTCCTGAATATCCAGAAGGGGAACAGAAGGGTCTACAGCAAGTTGTACTTGGCATTCTGGCTCCAAAGATCCAGCTTGGCTTGGAGGAGGAACAACAGAGGAGGTAACAATTTTAGATGGCTCCAAAGCCTGTTGGGTTGGAGCTGAGAACAATTTTGCCAGCGCCGGCGACTTCAATAGTCTGTGCACCACCCTCTCCATATCATCATCAGACAGGCTTCTAGAAGACCTGGAGGATAGGGTTGGTGAACGAGATCTCTCCAAAATAGATCTCAAAGTAGGGGAGACCGGCAGAAGTTCAATGCTCCCAGTCATAGTTTCTTTCGGGTCTGAAGACCTTGGAGCCAAAGAACTTGTTTTGTCAATGATAATTATCTCAGTCTGTTCTGAAGGCTTTGGAGCCGAGGAGGTCGATGCTGGAGAAATTTTATGGGAGGCTCAGCCTGAGCTGAAGAGACTGGAGATGGCCTTTTGGTTATTTTGTCCTTTGATGAAGAAGGGGACTTACTGGATGAGGATGAAGAAGAACTCTGTAGAGTCCCCTCAAATGTTGGTTTTAAGAGTCCTTTGACGATAAGTTTATTTTTCCTCTCCTGTAGAACATGGGCGCTAAAGGAGTGGCAGAATGTGCAGATTTCATGGAGATGGACTGCTCCTAAACAACAGACGCAAACACTACGTCCATCCATAATAGACATTTTTTGAGAGCACTTTTGGCATTTCTTAAAGCCCGAAGGCTTATGTTCCTTTTCCCTAGTTTCCTTGGACATGGTAGGGATAAAGAAATCCTAACAACTACACAACAATGTAGAAAAGCACACAGAAAAAACACATCTAAACCAGAAAAAATATTCTCACACACAGTACTTCTAGTAAAGTTAAAGGAAAATAAGTTGGTGTTTAAATAAACGGGCACTAGGTACTCTAATTTAAATGGACCTAGTAGCTGTCAGAAAGGGACATACAGAACACACTAATATTAACCTTCTAACTGAAACGGGCAGTTAGCTCTCTAACTTAAATGAGCTAAGCTAATTAAGGCACACCACTACAGGAGACAGAATACACAATACAGGCCTAGCGAAAAACAACGGCCAACAAGAAACACAGGAACAGCGATACATTAGCTACTAAGGATATGAAAAGCACAGCACTCAACTAAACCAACTACGCAATTCTAAAGAGCAAATATCTAAAGATTAGCAAAAAGATAAAAAACTTAGCCACTGCCAAGAAGAGAACATCTGAACTCGTAAAGTGGCAAACGAGATCTGGAGGTTGCACTACTGCATGATGGGAAACCTACTATACCACGAGACAAGTTAGAGACTTCGAGCTGGTGTATTCGGCCAAGGAGGAGCCGAGGATCGCCTCCAAACCCATCCAGTAAGAATGAAGGGCGAGATAGGACAACATAACATTATATGTTTACCTATGTCTTGAAATGATTTCTGTATAGGGCACTTTTCCTAGTACTACCAATTTTTTAGTAGTAGAACTTCCCCACCAGTGGTAGGTCTGGATAATGCAATGGATGTCTAAGATAAGATAAGATACATGACTTCTGAGCTAAATAGTCCTGGAGAAATTTTACTTGTTCATTGATAATCCACTGGTTAAACCTAGCACAATGGGGAAAATCAGGTCCACTGTGTTCAGACCCTAGGCAGTATACACATTTACTATGGAAATCTTTATGGGGGGATTTGCTATCCATACCTATTACTCACCTGTCAACATTTTCTTTAGAATATGACATCTAGTCCTGTTGCCTGAAAACTAAAAGAAGCTAGCATACAATAATTACATACAGCAATAACCAGACAAGACATTTTCCTAAACATAACTTTACCTGATGTCTGGAAGCCAAGCCACACTTATGGACTGACAGCACAATAAAAGTGTATTCAGTCTTGAATGAATGCAGCATGAAAGAACTGAAGATAGTATAGATCAACATCCCTCTTATATCACTGACATCTTGACATCCACCTGGCCAAGAAGGGAAGTGTGAAAATCTCTGGACATTGGGCTGGCTGTTTTACCTCCTATAGCAGAAGTTCACAAAAGTAATTTACTGCAACAGTGAATTATACAAAGTGCACCCTTCTGTGGGGTTTCTAAATTGGTACATATAGGTAAGGACCCTGCATGGCCAGAGTGACCCTTATAGCACAAAGGAGAAGACTATGAAGAATAGCCCTGCAGGGAAAGTATTCTGAATGTTTTGGCATCAAATAATTTGTTTAATTTTGATAAACTGAACACTGATTTTCAAGACAGTCTTTTCTTGGAAGTGAAAGCAGTCTGGAGTAAAAGTCATGTCCTTGTCTGTAAAAAGTGTGTGTGTGTGTGTGTGTGTGTGTGTGTGTGTGTGTGGGAGTCACTTTCTGTCTGCATGCCAATGCTAATATGTTGTTTAAACCTCTCTGGGCTGAAGTTATAGGATGCATCATCATGAAGGGAGGAACCACCCTAAATTCTATCTTGTAATCTGAATTTTTGAATTCCCTCACACTACAGTTTATAGTGAGCTTAAGTCATGGTGTTCTAAATAAGAAGAATGTGCTCCCTAACTGGTAGGGGAAGCGGGGATGTAATCAGGAAGTACAGTTGTGTACACTTACATAAATGTAGATGTTCGAGTGTATTCACTGTTGCAGTCATCACATTTGGGTTATCTGCTTGCAGGTAGCCCTCAGTCAGCCTGATCATCAAAGTCTTGGGTCCTGCATCGTTTGCTGTCTCATCTTCCATGACGTAAGGGAGTCAGGGGTATAAAGCATGCAGCCAATGCCATTACATCAGTTTTGCCCGCATAATGGGAAGCAACTATATACAAGGTTACACCTCCAACAAAAAAGCAAATACACCAAAAAGCTTTAAGCATAGTAAACAAGAATAGAGGTATAGTCAATAGAAGTCAGGGGGCTGGAGGGAGGGTAACCAGGACTGCAAGTGAATACACTCGAACATCTACATTTATGGTAAGTGTACACAACTGTACTATGTTCATGTTTCACAGTTGCAGTTCTCACATTTGGGTACATTCCCAAAGCTAAGGATGGGAGGTGGCAATTTAGATAGCATTTGGACAAGCTAAAAGGCCCTGCAAGACTGCAGTGGCAAAGCCAGCTCCGGATTTAAAAAAAAAATTAGCAAGTGGTAATGCTTGGTGAAGGTATGTACAGAACTCCAGGTAGCAGCTTCTAGGATGTCCCTGGTAGGGACACCTCTGAGAAAGGCTGTAGAGGTAGATGCAGCCCTGACTGAATGTGGTCTTATCCCCTGTGGGGTAGGTTTTCCATGGTGCTTATAGCAGAAATGAATGCAATGGCCTATCCACTTAGAAATGGTTTGCTTTGAAATGGCCTTCCCCTCTGCCCTCGCAGCAAATGCCACCAGCAGCTGTTCAGATTTCCTGAGAGGCTTAGTCCTGTCCAAGTAAAATTTGTCTGTGCACATCCAAGGAGTGCAGAATTCATTCCCTTTTGTTCTGTGGATTAGAAAAGAAGGTTGGTAAATGAATGGACTGATTAAGGGCCACACTGGATACCACCTTGGGCATAAATGAGGGATTGGTCCTGAGGGACACCCTGTCCGCATGAAAGATGATGAAAGACTCCACTGCCATGAGGGCCTGTAATTCAGACACCCTTCTTGCTGAAGTGATGGCTAGAAGGAAGGCTGTTTTCCCAGACAGGAATTTCAAATCTGCATTTGCAGCTTGTTCAAAGGGAGGTAGAGTGAGCTTTTCCAATACAAAGTTAAGGTCCCAGGCTGGAGTAGGGGCTCTCCTGGGTGGTCTTAAGTTTTTGGCCCCTCTGTGGAATTGCTTCAGCAGTGGATGAGAGATGAGGGGTGGTTCTGTGTTGTAATGTGCTGAAATGGCTGAGGCATAAATTTTGAAGGAAAGGCCCTTGTGAAGCATCTCAGTTAAGTATTGAAGAATATGAGGTAAATTGGGTACTACTGTGCCCATCCCCTGAGTTTGGCTCCAGGAACAGAATCTTTTCCATTTTTCAGCATAGGATTTTTTAGTACTAGGCCTCCTTGCCTCCAGAATGACATCCATCACTTGCTTACTGAGGGATGTCATGTCCCTGGCTTGCTGAAGTAGATGCTTGGTGGTGGCAGTTAGGAGCCATTAGTCCAGATACGGAAACACTTGGTATCCAGGATGTCTCAAGTGAGAGGTCAGGTAATTAGCCAGGCTGCGAGGTTCAGGGTTTGAAGCTGTAGGTGCAGAATCTGGCCCTCCTGCTGGGACAGCAGGGCAGGGGTCTGAGGCAGGTGCCAGCAGTGACACACTGCACAAGAGGGGGTACACCAGTGTTGGCGAGGCCAGTCTAGTGCAATCAGTATTGTCCTTGGTTTGTCCTGTTTGATCTTCAGTAGCACTTTGGCGAAGAGAGGCAGAGGAGGAAAGGCATAAACTGATAGGTTTTTCAAGGTGAAGGACAGGGCATCCACTTTCCAAGCCTGTTTGTGAGTTGTGCAGAATTTGTCCAATTGGTAGTTCTGAGGGGAGGCAAACAGGTCCATCTCTGGGCTCCCCCATTTGTTTCTCAACATGTTGAATATCTTTGGTTCCAGTTTCCACTCGTGTGGGTACATGAGATTTCTGCTTAGGTCATCTGCCAGTGTTATTTAGCTTTCCTGGCAGGAATTGAGCCTGTAGGTGCACTTGGTAGCTCAAGGCTGTGTTCCACAGAGCCATGGCTAGTCTGCAGAGAGGGTATGAGTGGGTTCCCCCCTGCTTGTTTATGTACCACATAACAGTGGTGTTGTCCATCTTTACCAATAATTGTCCTGGAAGAATGTGGTCCTTGAAGGCTGTCAGAGCATTCTGTACTGCTAACATTTCTTTTTGATTGATATATAGGTGCATTTGACTTGGGTTCCATTTGTCCTGAATGAACTGCCCTGCCACGTGAGCCCCCCCATGCATAGTCTGATGCATCTGTTAGGGTTTGGGCGGCAGGGGGTAGAGTGAATGGCAGTCCCTTGTTTTGGTGGCAGGCCTCTGCCCACCAAAGGAATTCTATCTTTAGACAAGGTATGATAGGAACCACTGATTCTAGATCCTGAGAATGTTGACACAATAGGCTTTTTTAGATACTATTGTAGTTTCCTAATATGCAGTCTAGTATATGGAATTAGTAGAATGCAAGAGGCCATGAATCCCAGTGCTTGCAGTATTTTCCTTGCAGATAGCTGGGTCTTTGTGGCCAGTAGATTGAAGTAGGCTGTCAAATTAACTTGTTTCTCTGGCGTGAGGTAGGCCATCTGGGAAGGTGCATTCAAGCTTGCTCCCAGGAATACAATTTATTGGCAGGGTACAATATTTGATTTCTTTTCGTTTATGGTGTACCCCAGAGAAGTTAGTAATTTCTGTACAAATGCCAGATGATTTAATAGTATGTCCTGGCTTTCTGCCTGAATTATACAATCGTCCAGGTATGGGTATATTTGACTATTTATTTGCCTGCAAAATGCAAAGACTGGAGCTAGGCACTTTGTGAATACCCTGGGTGCAGTAGACAAGCCAAAGGGTAGTGCAGGGAACTGATACTGCATGTAGCCTACTCCGAAGCGTAGGTATCTTCTGCAAGATTCCCTTATTGGGATGTGCAGGTAGGCTCCTTTAAATCCAGTGTTGCCAACCAGGCATTTTTTCCTAGCATGGGAAACAGATGATGAAGAGTTAGAATCTTCAATTTTGGGATTACCAAAAATGTGTTTAGGATAGACAGGCCCAGAATAGGATGCCAGGAACTGTTTTTCCTGGGTACCAGGAAAAGTCTTGAGCAAAAACCTTGCCCCCATTCTTCTTCTGGGACAGGTTGAATAGCCCTGATGCTTAAGAGAGAGAGAACCTTTTTTGAGCCTCTGCCCACTGATTTGGGGGTAGGTGTGGCCAACCGTTTGGGGTTGGTAAGGAGTGGAAGTGGAATCTGTATCCTTGGGAAACTATATTTAGAACCCATTTGTCCTGGATAATGAGTTCCCAATGTTTTACATGCAGGGCGATCTTTCCCCCTAAAGGAACAGTCAGTTGAGCAGGGCTTGGAAGGTATAAAGTTAAGTCATTGAGACAGTTTACCATAGGGGGGAGTCTTAATACTCCCTGCTTTGGAAGTGGGAGCCCCCCACTGCGTAGTCCTGTGAGCACCCTGGGACTGAAGCCTGGGTGTTCTGCTGGTTTTGGGTTTGGACTGAGAATGCCTGGAAGAGGCAGGAAAGGACCAATTCATAGAGGGCCAATGCCTACTAAATCTGGGAGGCTGTACTTGCAGGAAATCTTTAACAGTTTGCATAGATTTAGCTTTTTCCTCCATCTTTTTAAGTACTACTTCTGCTTTGTTGCCAAATAGGCGGTCTTGGTTTAAGGGAGCATCCAGTAATTTAGCTTTAACATGATCTGGCAAAGATTGCTCCTTAAGCCAAGCATGCCTTCTAAGTACAGACCCAGTGACAGCATCCCTGCAAAATTCCTCTAATGAATCAAAACCACATTGCAAAGTATGTTTTCCCACTTGTTCAGCCTGTAATTCTTTATTTTCAGCACAGTCAGGAATCAACACAATTTTCTGTTTAAGCAATCCAATAATATGCTGTTGATACTTCAACATATGAAACTGGCAGTTTAAGGCCCTAATGGCTACTTTCTTACCTCATCTATCCAGCGCCCTGGAATCTCTATCAGAGGGGGTAGGATTTTTGGCAGTAGTGGCTTTAATCCCCTTGGGTCCCTGTGAAATGGTCTCAGGATCCGCAGTAGGATTTTTAAAAAAAGGAACTTGTGAGAGTCTGGTACCCTGTAATACCTATTAGGTTTTCTGGGAGCAGGAGGTAAAGTGTCAGGGGCCAGGCTAGATTCCAAGAAGGCATCATCTACAATGTCCAGTACAGGAGGGATAGCTAAAGGCCTATGTTGAGGCAGGAGTAAGAATTCCCTAAGCCTCTTTTTGGAGTCAGAGAAATCCTGGCTTTCCCAACGGAAATGCTCCCTAAGAGTATGCAAGTTTTCACCAAAAGAGAAATCCTCTGCAGGGGAATGGAGTCCTCTGCATCAGAATCCTCATAGGTAGATAAGGGCAAATCCTGGTCATCAGAAAAAAACAAATTTCAGAATCCTGATCAGAAGAATCAGAAGGATAATCAGTTCTAGGTCTCTTAGAGGAAGAAAGGTGGCTTCCCCTGATTAGAGTAACAAGGCCTTCAGCCATTCTTATTTGTTTTTTAGGCATAGGGGCCTGACCATGTGGTCTGGGCGTTGGTTTACTGGGCATGGATCGAGTTTTAGGCCTTGAAGAAGAAGATGGCATCGGTTTAATACGCAAGTCAGTAGGCCTGAATACACCCTCAGAAGCCGGTGCCTGCACAGCGACTCCAGACCCATCCAAGGTAGAGACAGCCGCAGGTTCCACAGTCGAAGAAGCATCTCGCGGCATACTGGACTCCGAATGGGTCTTAGTAGAGACCTGCGAATCTGAAGTAGTGGGTTATCAGGGGTAGCGAAAGTACCTCACCGAGTACCGGTGAACTGGCGACTAGCTTAGGAGAAGCTTCATCGGCAGCTTTGGACTTATGAGGTCTGTCTCTGTCTTTATCTTTGCATTTTTTCAGAATGTCAGTAGTCGGGTGGGTTTACCGAAGCCATTTCTGGATAACTGAAGAGAGTACCAAAATATTTAGATGCAAAAATGAACAGACGACAAATAGTACAAGGTTTGAATAAGGCAAGGTACATCGTTGTCTGGGCCTACACAAGGAATGCATTACGAATTAAAATCTTTATGAGGTATTTGCTTTCCACAGGAAATGCAATTGTTAACTTTTCCTGACATCGGTTTAGAGCAAGAAAAAGTTCCTCAATGGGGTACTTAGCTTAGTTGAAGACTTCGGATCTGAAACTCGAAAACAAAAATTTCAGGAGTCGGCCGACTGGCACTTGTGAACTGCTTCTGCTTCGGGCACCGCAAGGCAAGAAAGACTGATGTAATGGTGTCTGCTGCATGCTTTATACCCGACTCCCTGACATCATGGAAGATGAGACTGCGACTGACGCAGGACCCAAGACTTTGATAATCAGGCGGACTGAGGGCTACCTGCAAGCAGAAAACCAAAATGTGATGACTGCAACAGTGAAACATGAACATCCAGGAGGCAGTCTCTTGACTGAACAGAAGACTATTGCCCGCTCATTGCCAGAATTCCTACCTCAACCCTAACTTTTTCTCTACTGGCTCTTCTTTTTTTTCTGTTTGAATTGTTTGTTGCACAACTTTTCATGGCAGAATGGTCACTGACAGGCAGGAAACTTCCAATTATGCTTTAGTCTGGGGACAGTGACAGAGCTGCTTAACTGCCTGGTAACATTTTGCCCTTCACTTCCAATCTTTTAAATACTTCCTGGAAAGGAGGTCCAAAAAGAAAATGCTTGACTAGTGGCACATTCAAAAGCTAGTCTGTGCCATCAAATGTGCTGTCTGATGACCATGTCCAAAACAAAAACTCTAACACTGACAGTGATTATCACAGCTGTATTTAATTGCACATCTACAGAAGTTTCAAAAGACACCGTTTTAAGGTGATGAGTGGTATCCACTCACTCATGTCCCTGATGTGTTGTACCTGTAGTGTCTGTCTAGGATGAAAATCTGTTATTGGGTGAAGTACATTACCTGATGCTAGCTTTGAACCTTTGGATGCATCCAAAGAAATGACTGCCGGGTCAGACACAGTTTTTTCCATTGTCTTCACCTTGGTATATACATTAGTCAGGCTTATCTGGTGCTGAGGGTTGGAAGATGGGCTGCAATGAGGCCATCTTAAAAGTGTTCTCAAAAGATTATACTACTGGAGAAATGGCAAAAGACCATGGACTGCTATATTCAGTAATTCTTAGTAATCTGTGTGAGTCAGACAGCTGTTTTACTTCCCATCTAAAATGCTTCCACAATGCTTAAGAAAACTGATGGTATTTATAACCGAGCAATGACTAGATCTGTAAGCCATAAACTATTTGTTGCTTCTACTATATCCAAATCGGAGAATTCTGGTGATACCTCTTCCCTTCTTTTCAATGGGAACGTACTGCCTGTAGTGGGTTATCTTGAAGACAATCCTGCCATGCAGCCATGTATTTTTAGGCATATCACGTATTCAAAGCATGACAGGGCTGAACCATGTTTTGGCAGAAGTATGACCACATGTTAGGCCTTGTAGCAGAAGAGGTCTGGTACATTTAGATTTACCATCCTACAAATAAGAGAGTCTCTCTTCTCAAAGACCTGAAAATTCAAGCACATAACCAGGAGGAATATTTCTTTAATGTTTCTCCTACCTATGCTTACTGAACATCAGACCATCCACCTTGGCAGTTGGTCCATTAGCTAATTAACAGGGGCCACCATTTTGTTAGCCATAAGGAGTGGCAGAATTTTTGCTTTTTCAATCCTAACCCCACTATTCAAGTCCAGCAACATATCCAGCATTTAGCATTCAACAGTAGTCAGCAATGGTATGTTATTCACTTCTGCAAGTGATAGAGCCCCTCAAGATAGCCCTGCACCCCTTCAAGCCAGTGAATCCATGGAATCTTCATTCTCCATTGGGAATTCAACCACAGAAACATTTACTCTGGGCTTGTGCCCCCGCCCACCCAAAAAGAAGCCAACTGGGAAAGCCACATTGCTCCTCTCCCACTCCCAAATGCCCAAGCTGCTAATTGAACTTGAGTTGCTTGGGTCATTGTCAGTGTTTTAGCCCTCTACACCAAAAAAGCTAACTAAACAGTAAACTAACAATAGAAGAAGAGCTTCTCACTATGCAGAGAGCTCTATGGCTAAAATCTTGAGAGGCCTGGACAGTCAGACACACACATCCCACTGCTGACCTCTAAAGGGGCATCAGCAGATACAGATGCATGAATTGTACATGCAAGGGTTGAAAGTTAACTAGTGTCACCAGAGAACCAACACCCTAAATCCCTTCCAGGACTGACAGAGTCAAAAGATGGAACTTCTGTGACTCCAGAAGTTGGTCGGTTAAGTGCCCTTTGCAGAAGGGTTTTCTTGTTTAAAATCATACAATTTCTACTCGGATACTTTACATAAAGACCCAAGGCAGAAAAGATCTTAAAGGTGACAGTTTGCTGGTAGAAGCTGTCGGCCACAAGCACACTTTTTTTTTAAACACCTTTATTGAATTATCACTTGAGACATAGGCAATTTTTATTTATACAAAAGTAATCAAACTGTATTGAATTAACATTAACAAACAATGTTAAGTTGTCATTCTCGCCTTCATTCTTGCTGGATGGGTTCGGAGCCGACCCTCGGCTCCGACTCGGCCTATACTATAGCTCGAGAGCTATTTTTACCGGCTCGAGGCAGCCCTATATCCCACAATACCATGCGCTATCTCCCCAGATCTCGTTTGCCGCTTCGCTGCGAGGTTGCCTTTTTTTACCGGCTCAGGTTAGTAAAAGGAATTTTCAACTAAAGTTTCTATTTTTTGAGGTAGTTTCTTAGGTTATTTTCCCTCATTAGTTCCCTATCGATATAATTACTTATTAGTGTTTGTTTCGTAAGCCCTACCCACCCCTTTAGTTAACTTTTATAATCAGGCCTACAGGCTTTAGTTTTTCTGTTTACTCACCCCCTTAGTGTGTCAGCCCCCTCATCTCCCCCTTGTGTGTAAGTGAGTGAGTGTGTGTGCTGATTGAGTTACTGTCTTTAGGGCAATGTCCAAAGACGTTAAGGTCTCGGGATTCAAGAAGTGTGACTCGTGCTGTCAGAAAATGTCTCTGACAGACGGTCACACTTCTTGCGTCTACTGCTTGGGGGCCTTTGCACCTGCAGGACTCTTGTTCCGTCTGTCACGGATTTAGTTCAAGAGTCCTGCAGGAGCGTTGTAACAAACTTATTTTGCGGGGCTTATTGAAGCCCGATGATTCCCCGTCCAAGTCTGGCTCGGGGAAGTCATCTAAGACCGCCAAACCCTCGGCTCCAGTTTCTGAGTCGAGGGCTGGCGAAATTGAGATTGCTCCGACATCGGCTCCAGTCGGAGCCGATGCGAGCAAGACAGTTTCCGCTCCGAAACCCATATCGGAGCCGACTTCAGCGCGCAAGCGCTCTAGGTCTCCTTCACTAGAATCCGTCCGATCAGCTCCAAGATCACCCCTCCTATCGGAGCGGAGTCATAGGACTCATTCCACCAGGTCGTCTAGGCTCTCCGACCATGATATTGAGAGGGTAGTCAGTAGACTCATAAAATCTCAGGCACTGGCCCAAATGCTCCAAAGCCCGTCTCACCAGACTGTGGCTCCCGCGGTGCCGCCTTCGATTTCTCCTCCGACTCTTCAGTCGAGTTCAGAGCTGGAGTTTGTCGGAACCGTAACCTTGCCCACGTTGGAGCCGATACTTCCACCTTCGGCTCCGGTGTCGTTGGCTCTGACTTCTTCATTGGTACCGTCCATGGAGAGGTCCGGGCGCCAAGACTCCATTGTCGGCTCCGAGGGGGCGAGTGGCATCGGACCCTTGTCCGACCCTACTCTCCCTCTTGGAGCGTCGGCTCTGGTTAGTTCGGCCCCATCATTCTCAGAGCCTTCTCTGTTGGTGCGGGAGACTGTTCGGGTATCTTCGGAGCCAGGACTGCCTTCGGTGCCTGATAGGGGGGCTTTCGAGGTGATGAGAAGCGTGCTGGATCCAGTGTCCACTCCAAGGTTGGGTTCTTCAGCTCCTCCCTCTACAGTGCCTGTTACGGTCTCTAGCCATCCTCTTGCAACTGATAGCAGAGATCCAAAGCGTAGGGTACCCACTTTGGGTGTCTCTTCCTCCTCCGAGGCCTCCCCTGAAGCTTCAGGGGAACCCCCTAGGAAAAAACAGTGCAAGAGGAAGCACATAGACTCCCCCGAGTCTCTCACTTCGGACACCGACTTGGATGAGTCGGAGGGTTCCCCGAGATCCCCCTCTGAGGATGTCTCCTTTTCAGACATCCTAGAGATCCTGAAACAGAGGGGGAATTGGTCCACCCTTAAACCCTCCGAGGACGAGTCGGTTTACCTTGACGCTTTTGGGTCTCGCCCTTTCACCTCCTGGGTGTCTCCTCCCTTTGACCCACTGATGGAAGTAGTGGCCAAAAAGGCGTGGGCAGCTCCTGACTCAATGGAACCTACCCCTAGGAGGCCTTCTAAATTTATTTCTGCTCCAGAAGACAAACCATTTCTGACCAAAGGTGTCTCGGTAGATGCTATGGTGGTAGCAGCCGCCACTAAGAAGGAATTAGCTGATCCTTCGGTACCTGTTCATCCTCCTAACAACGGGCCAGGACCATGGACAGGTACGGTAATCGGACATTTGCTTCAGCGACCTTTGCCATGCGGTCGCTGAACTATTTATGTCATTTCACCCGCCTTCAGAGAGATTTGCTCAAAGAACTGGGTGAAACCATACAGGATCCTTCTGCTGTGGGGTATCAGGACAAGATTAACTCCCAGCTGGTTACCCTGAATTCCATTGCCAACTCCTCCATGCGGCTTATCTCCTATGCAGCTGATGGAGCGAGTAAGGCCGCAGGCACAGGTGTTGCGTTGTGACGTCACGCCTGGAAGCGACTCTGTAATTTTGCTGATCCTTTCAAGGCGTCCTTCACCAACACCCCCTTTGATGGTTCAGAGTTGTTTGGACCTCAGGTGAAGAATACCCTCACCAGGTGCGAGCAAGATGGTAAGACTCTCTCTGCCGTGGGAGTCCACTTTTCCACACCATCTAGACCTTACACCCTAAAGGCCAGAAGGGTGGAAAGATGTGGTTCCGCAAACCAGAGGGAGTCGCACCTGCCGCACGTGGTGAACATCCCCCCAGAGGCAGAGGGGGGAACAATAATAGACGCCGCCCCAGGGGCAGAGGGGGTCCACAGAACCAGGGTTCCAGGGAATCCTTCCCTGACCAACCCTTTCAGTGTCCCTGAGAAGCTGCCCGACTGTCCACCTTCGGAGGCAGTCGGGGGAAGATTATCTCTGTACCCGGAAGCCTGGCAATCCCTCTCTCAAGACAAATGGGTACAGTTGATTATATCCAAGGGTTACAAAATCCCCTTCATTTCCCCTCCGATCCAATCGCCAAGACCCCTCCCAGACGTACCACCCGCACAAAGGGGTCAGGCACAGCTAGAAATAAAAAAGCTGTTAGAAAAAAAGAGTCATCCAGTCAGTCCCAGCAGACCAGCTAGGATCCGGAATCTACTCCAGGTTCTTTTTGGTACCAAAAAAGACAGGAGACTGGAGACCCATTTTGGAACTCAGCAAACTGAACAAGTCCGTGCAGAAGACAAAATTTCGGATGGTAACACTGCAGCCCATTCTACCCTTTTTGGGCAGAGACAACTGGATGTGCTCATTAGACCTTCAGGACGCGTACTATCATATAAAGATACACAGGCGCTCCAGGAGGTTTCTCCGCTTCCGGCTGGGAGTCAGTCATTTCCAATTCAGAGCCCTGCCCTTTGGTCTCACCACAGCCCCCCGGGTGTTCACCAAATGCTTGGCAGTTGTCACGGCTCACCTGAGACAAAAAGGAATCCAGGTGTTTCCATATTTAGACGACTGGCTCATTACCGCTACCACCAAGCACCATCTTATAATAGCCTGGGATTACACCATTCACATTTGCAACAAACTAGGTATTTCCATAAACTTTGCAAAATCCGCCTTGTCGCCTTGTCAATCTATAAACTTCATAGGCGCCGTACTAAACACCAGAGAAATGTCTGCAACATTGCCACCTCAGAGAGTGACAGACATTTGGCGGAATATTCGGTTTCTGTTGCAGTCCAACATAATTCAAGTCAAGTTAGTACTGAAAACGTTAGGCCTCATGGCAGCGGCGATCCTTCTCCTCCCCTTAGCCCGCTTCCACATGAGAATTCTCCAGTGGATGCTTTTTTCTCAGTGGTCCTTTCAACAGCTCCCAATGACTCTCAACATCTTGATAACCCCCCATCTTGCAAGAGACACCTCTCCTGGTGGATGGTCTCCCCTCAACTTCTTCAGGGCAGACCCTTTGTTCTCCCCCCTCCAGTTGCCACAGTGACAACGGATGCCTCCCTGATCGGGTGGGGGGGGGGCACTATCAGGGCAGGACTGTCCAGGGAACATGGCAACAATTAGAATGCCACCTGCAAATAAATGTCCTGGAGATGAGAGCAGTGCTTTTATCGTTGCAAGCCCTTCAGGATTCTCTTCCCACCGGGACTATAGCAGTTCAAACAGACAATATGTCTGTAGTGTGGTACATAAACAAGCAGGGCGGAACAAAGTCCTACCCCCTATGTCGAGAAGCACTCAGACTTTGGCAATGGGCGATCTCCTCTCAACGGTTTCTGATAGCAACGCACATCCCCGGGAGGTCCAACGTCATAGCGGACAGACTGAGCAGAACAATTCTCATGCCTCATGAGTGGTCTCTAAATCAAGTGGTAGCAGAGAGAATTTTCCAGAAGTGGGGCCAGCCTTGCTGCGACCTTTTCGCAACCCCTCAAAACAGCAAGTGCCTCGACTTCTTCACTCTCTTCCCTCTACCAGGCCATTCCCCCCAGAGACGCTCTCGTCCACGATTGGCCTCAGGGTCTTCTATACGCATTTCCCCCCTTTCCGTTGATTCCGCAATTAATTCAGAAAGCAACTGCATTGAGATCCAAAATGATCCTCATTGCTCCGTATTGGCCTCGACAGGTATGGTTTCTGTTCCTGCACCGTTATCTACTGGAACAGCCCTGGCATCTGGAACCCCTTCCAGACCTTTTGACCCATCTAACGGGCAAGCTGCACCAGTCTCTTCGTTCCCTCAACCTCACAGGTTGGTTGCTCCACTTCCAACCATAGCCAGGCTTCCCTTTATTTCTCTTCCTGTCCGTGATATCATTCTTGCTTCCCATAAGTCCAATACTAGAAAGACTTATGCGAGCAAATGGAAGCGTTTTTCGTTCTCGGCAGAAGCTAGGTCCTTAGATCCTTTTAATGCACCAGTTCATAAAGTTCTAGATTTTCTGGCGGAGCTTTTTCATTCAGGATCGTCGTCAGCCACTATCAGAGTACAACTAGCGGCCATTGCAAATTTTCATGTGGGGCTCTAGGAAGCAAATATTATGTCCCACAAACTCTGTAAAGCTTTCCTCAAGGGCATCTTCTTGCTCAGACCTCCCATTAAGGATCCTCCTCCACAATGGGATTTAAATTTAGTATTAACGTCATTGATTCTCCCTCCCTTTGAGCCTGCAGCTTCTTGCTCCTTCAAACTTCTCTCTTGGAAAACTCTGTTTTTGGTGGCTATAACATCTGCCAGAAGGGTATCGGAACTCCAAGCCTTGTCCGTCCGTCCCCCTTATTTGGTTTTTCATAAAGACAGGGTAACTCTCAGAACGAATCCTTCCTTTCTACCGAAAGTTTCTTCTGAATCAAATCTGAACCACACTATCGACTTGCCTGTTTTCTTCCCAGATTATTCAAACAGGGCTGAACAGAAATTACACTCCTTGGATGCTCATCGCCAGCTGCGGTATTATTTAGACAGGACAAAACAATTCAGAAAATCAGAACAGCTCTTTCTCTCTTATGCTGAAGGAAAGAAAGGACTTCCAGTATCAAAGGTAACTCTTTCCATATAGTTGACATCCATCATTACCTTTGTCTACGAGTTGAGACACAAACAACTCCCGTCTAGGCCTAAGGCTCATTCAACCAGGGCACTATCAACATCAACAGCCTTTCAAGCAAGGTTACCATTAGATGCCATATGTGCAGCAGCTACATGGGCTTCTCAGCATACCTTTATTACCCATTACAAGCTCGATATAGCCTCCAGAAATAGAGCTGACTTTGGTTCCACCGTACTCGGGAGTCTGTTCCGTTGAGCCACCCAGGACCAAGGTGCTAGGGACGCTGTCCCATCCAGCAAGAATGAAAGCAAGAATGAAGTTATGTACTTACCATAACGTTCCATGTTAGTTGTCTTCTTCTCGCCTTCTTTCTTGCGTCCCTCCCTCCTGCCCCCTAGCCTGGACAGACTTGAAGGTCTCCGAGTCCTTCTATTTCATGTTATATAGTCCTTCACGATTACCCCGTATCATTAGGGTTACCAGCAGGGAGACCATTTTTGGTTATAATTATAATAATAATTTTATACTATGTGTTAGCTGCCAACGAGATCTGGGGAGTTAGCGCATGGTATTGTGGGATATAGGGCTGCCTCGAGCCGGTAAAAATAGTTCTCGAGCTATAGTATAGGCCGAGTCGGAGCCGACCCATCCAGCAAGAAAGAAGGCGAGAAGAAGACAACTAACATGGAACGTTATGGTAAGTACATAACTTCTTATTATACTTCACATATACTGCTATATATCATGTAACCTAAACAACATTACATACATTATTCAATTCTTGCCCCTTTTTAAACAAGAAACATCTTTACTAAAGCATCACTTATGACATAATCAATCATACATTTATATAAATGAAAACTAAACACACTGACGCAATCCTAGTTACAAGCATTTTACATCACAAACCATACTGACACACTCCCAGTTGCAAACATTATATATAACACTTATAATCTACCCAATCATTTTCAGCCAAACATTACATAGCTCATTTAAGTCTTGCCTTGTTTTAAACCTCATTCCTCCCCCTGTATGTATTGTTTCCACAGTTCCCATTTTTCCTATGTAGTTTGTTCCTACCCTTTTCTAAAGATCTCAATTCCAGTTGTTTTATCTCTGTTACTATATTCGCTATTTCTAATATAGTTGGTTTAGATTTTGATTTCCATTTTCTAGTAATTACTTTTTTGGCAGCCACCATAATTAGACACAGCAAGGCCTTACCATGTCTAAGCAATTCCGATTCTGTATCATATCCATTGTCACACCAATCCTCTCACCCAGCATCTCTGACAGTGCATCTCACAAGCAATCCTTAAAGTCTACCAACCCACCGCACTCCCAAAAAATATCTTCCCAAGTACCTTTTTCTTCCCCATCGTACCTCCAACATTTGCTGTCTACTGGAGGAAACATTCTCTGGAGTCTACTTTGGGTATAAAATATCTATGTAAATATTTCCAAGCAAAAATCCTAAACTTTCTAGGATTCCAAAGGAAGCTCTCCCCCTGGAGACCAAGTCCAATTTGTAATGAGTGATAAAGATATGTGGAGTGGCCCAAGTTGCTGGTGCACAAATGTCTTCCATGGAAGCTCTAGAAAGAAAGGCTACCTAAGTTGCCATAGATCTGGTTGAATGGGCTTTGATCTTATCTGGTAAGGGAAGTTTGTTTTGATGGCAGACAGAACATATAGAATCCTTTAGCCATTTTGATAAGGTAACTTTAGAAACTGGCTTACCTAGTTTTGATCCAGCATAGGATATGAAAAGTTGGTCGGATTTCCTGAATGATTTTGTCTTGTCCAGGTAAAAACGTAATTGTCTATGTACATCCAGTAAATGAAGGCTGTATTCCCCTTTATTTGAGGAATTGGGGAAGAAAACTGGAAAGTCAATTGTCTGATTCATAGTCAATTCTGAAACTACTTTGGGCAGAAAGGAAGGATTAGTCTGAAGCAATACTCTACCTTTGTGAAAGATCATGTAAGGCACTTTGATGCATAATAATTGAAGTTCAGATATTCTCCTTGCTGATGCAATGGCTACTAAAAAGAGGGTTTTCCAGGATAGAAATTTAACATCACAAGAGACAGCAGGTTCAAAGGGTGGTCTAGTCAGAGCCTTTAATATTAGTGTGAGATTCCAAAAGTTCAATGGGGTCTCTAATAGGAGGTCTAATATGAGAAACCCCTTTCAGAAATGTTTTACAAAGGCGATGAGAAATCAGGGATGAATCCCCAAAGCCATTGTGAAAATTAGAAATAGCAGCTAAGTGAACCTGTATCGTAGAGGCTGCAGCTCCTGATTGCAGAAGGTATGACAGATAAAGGAGTACATCTGGGACAAGGGCTGAACAAGGATCTACACTGTTGTTGCCAGCCCCGAAACAGAATCTTTTTCACTTTTCATGATACAATTTCCTGGTGGACAGTTTGTGTGAAGCCAGAAGAATGTCACATACAGAGGAGAGATTCTTCTGCCTGGCAATTACTGGAAGTGGAGAAACCAAGCTGTGAGCTTGAGACTGTGAATGTTTGGATGAAGTAACCATTGGGGTGTGATAGCAATTCTGAGTTGGATCCAGAATCCACGGTTTGCAAACTAGATGAGGCCAAAGGAAGGGAAACCAAACTTGACAGGGCCAGAAGGGAGCAATGAGGATCACTCTGCTTCTCAACCTAAGGGCTTTCTTTAAGAAATGTGGTATCAGCGGAATGGGGGAAAGGTGTAAAGCAGTCCCGTGGGCCAATCGTGTGTGAGAGCGACCCTCGAGGGGGTCCCCCTGCAGGGGGATTAGGCAAAGTAGCTGCTGCATTTGTGGTTTATGGGCGAGGCAAACAAGCCGCATCAAGGCTGACCTCAAGAATAGAATATCTTTGATGTTACTGAAGGATTGAGGGACCACTCGTGAGGAAGGAGAATACACCTGCTCAGTTTGTCTGCAATCACGTTGGAATCCCCAGGAATGTGCATTGCTATCAGAAAGCAGTTGGAAGCTATCGCCCATTGCCAAATTCTCATGGATTCCAGACACAGCGGATAGGATTTGGTTCCCCCTTGTTTATTGATGTACCCAGACTACTGACATGTTGTTGGCCTGAATCGCAACAGTCCCTAATGGAAGGGCCAGATGGAATGCTTGCAACACTAACAGCACTGCCCTGAGTTCCACGGCATTGATATACAGATTGGCCTCTGCAGGTGACCAAGTGCCTTGGACCATCTATCCCTGAAAATGGCCCCCCACCCAGTCAGAGAGGTGTCCGTGGTCACTGTGGCCTTGGGTTGTGGGGTCAAGAAAGAACGACTCCATAGGGTCATGTCTGCCGGTGTCCACCAAAATAAGTCCATCCTGCAGTGATTTATGCAAATCTGGAAAGATAATGGGTGAGTTAGCATTGACCATTGAGTTAAGAGAAGCCACTGAAGTATCCTCATGTGTAGTCTTACCAGTGGGACAATCGTCATCGTTGAGGCCATGGACCCCATGAGCTGGCACCTTGTCTTGGGGGAGTATCACTTGTACCTGAAGAAATATTCTTTCTAACCTGTGAAGGGGTAGTGATACTCTGCAGGACAATGTATTTAGCATTGCCCCTATGAATTCCAGGGACTGGGCAGGGGCTAGTTGGGACTTTTCTTTGTTTATGGAAATTTGCAGGTTCTTTGCTTGAAGTAGGGTGTATTGTTGTGCTGCTAACAGAAGACACTTGGTGGGGGCGGTGAGAAGCCAATCGTCCAGATATGGAAATACCCAGAATCCTTGCAGTCTTAGGTGAGCTGCTACCACTGCCATGCATTTGGTGAACACTCTGGGGGCTGTACAGAGGCCAAAGTGCAGTGCTCAAAACTGGTAATGATTGGCTCCCAGCCGAAAGCAGAGAAATCTTCTGGATCGGCTGTCCATTGTTATGTGGTAATACGTGTCCAGAAGATCTATAGAGCACATCCAATCATCTTTTTCCAAAAATGGAAGAATAGACTGAACCGTGGCCATCCGGAATTTTGTCTGCTTGATGAATTTGTTGAGAATACTGAGGCCCAAAATTGGTCTCCAGTTCCCCATTTTCTTTGGCACCAAAAAGAGTCTTGAGTAGAATCCAGATCCTATCTGGTCTGGTAGGACTGCTTGGATGACTCTTTTCTTTAGCAGCTTTAGGATCTCTTGAGCTGTGAATTCCCTTTGACTGGGAGGAACATCAGGAATATGTTTTTCGGATGTCGGGCGGAGATTGAAGGGGATATGATAACCTCTGGTAATGATCTGCTGTACCCAAGAGTATATGGTGATTTGTTGCCAGGCATGTTGGTGCAGGGAGAAACAACCCCTGACTGCTACCAGAAGAAAGCAATGGGGCCACTCCTCAGGAGCGCTGGTAGAGCTGGCCCAAGAAAGAATCTCTGGCTCCCTGATGGCATGGACCTCCTCTGCCCCAAACGGGATGTCTTCTTGAAGAGTTACCCTCTCTGCCACGGGGGGGGGGGTTGACTCACCATCTGTGTCACGTAATGGACCCTGGGACTTTTTTGTGCCAGAATTTTCCACTCCTCTGATTCCTAGAAAAGTGTTGTTGAGGATTGGAAAAACGGACACCTACAGCACACAGGGTCTTACCATCTTGCTCACACCTGGCCAGCATGTCTTCCACTTTTGGTCCGAAGAGAGGAAAAGTCGACTGGTGCGTCGAGAAAGGAGGACTTGAAAGGGTTTGCAAAATCGCAGGGGCACATCCAGGAGTGTTGTCTCATAGCAATGCTTGCACCCACCGATCTAGCCATCCCCTCAGTTGCATGGGAGATCAACCTCATGGACGAGTTGGAAACAGATTCTAGGGTAGCAAGCTGCGAGGCCACTTTATCACGGACCTCTTCAGAGACTGCTGCTCCTACTAGTGTTCCAGAAAGTTCAGTTGTCAGGTCCCTCGGACCTAGTAAACAAGTGCAAAATAATTCAACGACTGAAAGGCAAAGGTCAAAGAAGCGAATGTCCACTTTCACAGTCTGTCCAACACCTGGGACTCCTTGTTGGGTGGATGAACAGTATGGCTCTCCTCACAGAGTTCTTTCCTTGTTGCTGCCGCCACCACCATAGCGTCTATAGGTAAACCCTTTGATCAATGTGGATTACTCTCAGGAGGTGATAGCATTTTGTCCGATCTCTGGGGGATAGGCTCAATGGAGTCAAGCTTCCTCCATGCACTCTGCAAGATGAGCTGGACAAGGTTGTCTGCAGGTGGGGTCACCCAGGAAGTAGCGGGCTGGACAAAAAGCCTGCAAGGACATGGACGACTCCGAGGATGGGTTAGAGGACTTCCAATCTCCTCGCCATTTCAATATTTCTAGGATGTTTCCAAAGGAGCCATCTTCAAGAGGAGATTGTGGGGACCCTTCCTCTTCATCTTAGTCCGTGTCTTCCATGAGAAACTCTTCAGTAGAGTCTATGTGCTTCCTCTTGCATGCTCTCTTCCACGGAACCTCTTCGATGGCTGCTTCCAAAGAGGATCCGGAAAAGGGGGTCGCCCTGCGTGAGGGCTTCTTGCGGCTCTTGTACCCAGTGTGTCCTGGAGTAGCAGACTGTGTTAATTGAAGTCTAGTGGGCGTAGAGACATGTTGTACTGATGTCAGAGGGGCCAGCTGTGAGCCTGCAGAGGCCAATGCCCTTTCCATCACCTGGAATGCAGGTCCACCTAAAGAGGGATGGCAGCCCAGAACCTAGAACAACCACCTCAGAATCGGCATCACATCCCACTCCGACAAACCTGCTGCCAGGAGAGGAACCTCAGGGTAACTCGGTGCTGTTGCGATCATCGGTGCCATAGAATGTGGTGCTGTAGAAAAAAATTGGCATTGAGCTAGGGCCCTTGGTGCCGGCAGCTTAGTCATGACCCCGAGGATGGCAGAGGGCTGAAGTCCAAAGGGTGAGCTCCGGTGCCACAGACAAGGGTGCTGGTGGAACCGAAGCAGCTGGAACCGGAAAAGATGTCAGAACCGTTAGTTTCAGAACTATGGAGTCCTAAGGAGGAGTGTATGATGGAGTTTGTGGAGAGAACTCCTCAGTTCCGGGTGGGATAGAGGGTTTAGTTAGTGAAGATAAACCCCTAGCCACCAATAGTTGATCCACAAGTCTGACCACATTCAACTCCGATAGGCTCCTGGAGGATGTGGTGGATATCCCCCATGGGGAGTCTGAGCATTCCTGAAAAAGACTGTACTCTTGTCCTGAAAAGGGGTCCTTCGACAGGAAGTATCTGGTCCGAAGTATGGGGTTCTCCCAGGTGAAAATGCAGTGGGGGGGGGGAAGTGACTGGTGTTGGAAAAACTATTGTCTTTGCCGAAGGGAGAATCTCGGTCAGTGCAGTAGTGGTTAACAGTGCGGAAGAGTATGGTAACGTTTGAATCAGTTCTGATTTCAGTTCCGTGGTCGGTACCAATGTAGTAGTCTGTGCCAAAGGAGAAAAAGCCAATTCTGAAGTCAAATCCAATTTCTGTCCCGCAGTCAGCGCAGAAGAAAGGGTTTTGAGCCCTGGTGCTGAGGGAACTGCAACCACTTTTGAAAGTTTAGGTCTAGGTTCTGAGCTTTTAGATTCAGGATCTCTTGGAGAAGAGGGAACAGAATGTCTCCTCTTCTTGGATTCCTTTCTGGGAGGGGGTGAACCCTCCGACGCAGAGAGAGCCTCCGAGTTTTAAAAAAAATCCTTTCAAATTTAACGTGTTATATCTCTCATTAAAGGTGCAGGTACTGAAGGCAGCACAAATCTTACAAGGTGGCCGAGTCGACAGGTGGGGCACTCCCAAACAGTATACACAAGAACCATGTGAATCAGAATTCGGCATTTTATGGCTGCACTGGTCGCAGGCCTTAAAACCTGAAGTGCCTTTTTTATCAGACATAGTGCTGTTGACAAGCTAAATCAACTTTGTAAACATGCTATCACAACAAGTAACAAATTCACACAAACAGCAACGAAGTAATTCCACCAACACAGAACCAAAGAACAACAAGAAAGGGAAAAAGGAAGGTACCAACAATGGCATCTCCAAGAATTACCACAGAGAGTAAAGGGCAGGAATTACCAATGATTGTAAGGTAAAGACTACAGAACTCGGTAAAAGGAAGAAAGGGGAGGCACTAGAGATATATCTACATATATCCAAAGGGCTTTTAAAGAAAAATGGTAGACACCTAAGTACCATGTTCAATCATAGCCTCACCTCAGGCTTTGTGCCCATTGAATGGCGCACCGCGACAGTTATCCCACTCCACAAAGGGGGTGCCACAACAGACCCCGGGAACTACCGCCCCATTAGCCTGATGAGCCTCGTCTGCAAGGCCATGGAACGTATCATCATGGAACTCATAAACAAAGACATTGGAGATCTCCAAACCCTGGACCCCACACAGTTTGGGTTTGTAAAAGGCAGATCATGTCTCCTAAACCTGACAGACTTCTTTGAAGTAGTCACCAAGGCCATGGATGAGGGTAAGGTGGTTCACACAGCCTATCTAGATCTCGCCAAGGCGTTCGACACCATCCCCCACTCTGGAATTATAGATAAACTCACTAAACTAGGTATAAATCCCTATGTCACAAGATGGGTTGCCAACTGCCTTACTGAAAGAACCCACACTGTGAAAGTAGCAGACTCCACATCAGACTTCAGACCAGTGACAAGTGGAGTACCACAGGGTTCAGTCCTGGGTCCTCTCCTGTTTGGTATCTACTTCTCTGAAGTACAGGCTAACACAGAAGGTCTTTGGCTAACTAAATTCGCAGATGACTGCAAACTAGGAGCCATAATTGAAACTCCTAATGATGTGGACATCCTACAAAAGGGCCTCACTGAGACAGATGCCTGTTGTCAAAGACATGGTCTCAAGCTCAATGCCAAAAAGTGCATTGTCATCCCCTTTGGTAAAAATTCTGTTACCCATGAACTATCACATAGGTGGTAGTGTACTTAACACCGAAAGTGTGATGAGACCTTGGGACACAGGTGGACAGTAGTCTCTCCTTTGATAATCACATCGCCAAAGTGGTCAGGAAATCCTTCTACGTGGCACACCTCATCACAAAAGGTTTCTCATCCAGAAAAAAAAAGAAGTCATTGTTCCTCTCTACTCATCACTCATTAGACCCATTATAGAATACAACGCCCCTTTTGGTATGTACCTCACAAGACATCTACAACAACTGGAAAGACCGCAAAAATACCTCACAAAGAGGATTACTGGCCTCAAACAGATGCCTTTCGCAGACCATGTCAAAAAACTCCAGCTTTACTCCGTCGCATATCGCCTACTCAGAGGCGATCTCTGCCTAACATACAAAGCTATGTCAAACCCAGAGCTGTTGGACATGCTCCACTTAAAGAAATCCCAATCCCTCTGAGCTACATGCTCTAGGGACCTAAACCTTGTCACCACAATAAACAGAACATGCTAGAGGGATAGATTCCTGTCCCAGAGACTTCCCATAGTCTGGAACAGACTACCTATCTATGTCAAACAGAGCTCCTCATTAGCACTCAAGAAAAATCTTGATGATTGGATGGGTAATAGGAAATTCACCCCGGGGATCACTTCTGCGGTTCTGCTTGACAGGGGACAGGAAAATACTTTTCTTGGGTGGCGAAAGCCAGGGTACATTTTTGGCTAGGCTTGTATAGGCCCTAGGGCCAATAGCCTAGTACCTACCTATGAACCTATTATCAAAAAACAGATAAGGTTTTAATCAAGAAAGAAACACTTAGCTGAGAGCGAATGGCTTGACATGTCCTCACAAGTATGCGGCAAACAAGATCTGAAGTACTGGGGAGAGTGGCACTATGGGTAATCTTAGCTTGAGAGTTTTTGGCTGATGCAAGCTTGGTATGGCGCCGACTCGGTTCAGAAGATAGAACCAATAACCCATTAGTAAAGAATGAATGAAGATTAACAACATTAGATGAAATGGATTTAGATATCCAAGAGGAAATAATTTGCTTGGAAACACCTAATCCCAAAGATCTAGGATGAAAAGAAACAAAAAGCTGATCAGATTTGTGAAAAGCTTTGGTCTAATCCAAATAAAATGTAGTAAACCTCATCTTACTGGTGATATTCGCTTGTACAGTTTAGGAGTTATCAACTTTTTTACTAGTACAGTGTTCTTTATTCATCTTTAACAATAGTTATCGTACATGGTTAAAGCATTTTATCTTAATGTGATTAGATGTAAAAAGGTATAGTGTTATGATTCTGTACCTGTGAATTTGTACTTTATTAATGTGTTACATATGGAGCTTTCCTCCCCGGGGCCTCCGCTGAAAAATTACTGTATCCAGTCGGACTTTCCTGGTAAACACGTGTAAAATAAAATAAATAAAATCTGACTCATCTATGCACATCCAAACTATGTAAAACCTCTCACCAGCAGATTGCAAAAAAGGGAAAAGGGTGGACAAATGAATAGACTGATTAAGAGACAATTCATTCACCATTTTGAGCATAAAAGAAGGATTAGTATGAAGGGATACCCTGTCCTTATGGAAAACTAAAATTAGAACACACAGCCATAAGGGCTTGAAGCTTAGAAACCCATCTCGCAGAAGTAAGAGCCAACAGGAGAGTTTTCCAAGAACAATGTTGCAAGGAAGCTGAAGCCATAGGCTCAAAAGGAGCTTTGTTCAATTTCTCCAAAACAAAATTAAGGTCTCAGGAAGGAAGGATAGGCTTTCCTGGGAGGTCTAATAAGGAGGACACCTTTAAGAAACTGCTTAGCCTCAAAACTCCTTTACAGAGGTAGAATCTTGACTTTCTGATGCCCAGTTAATTCTCAGTCCCAATAAAACTAAACTTATGATTTTATTGCACAACAACCATCAGGCTTCCTGTTCTCCTTCATGATACATTCTTCTAACACAAAATTGAACCAGTTTCTCTCTCTAAGCTTTTTGGTATTAAAATCGATGATGAGATTTGACAAACACATTACCCCAACTATAACTGCCAGAACACACCTACTCTCTACTCTTCTTTATGCCTCACCCACTCTCGCTAACCTGTACAGAACAGACCTGGCAAAACTAGATGCCTGGTGCAACAGAATTGCCAGATTCGCCACCAACTCTCCTCATAGATCCCATCATGGTACTGCCCTATGCCAACTAAACTGGCTTCAGCTCCCTAATTACCTCACTTCCACCCAACTCACTATAGCGCACGGCGTTCTTTAGCTTCCAGACAGGTGTCTTGGACTCCATAATCTACTTTAATCCTAATCTAATAAAAGACAACTTATATCTTCTGAAAAATTCCTCACAAGTCACAAAAATCAAACAAATTTTCTGGTGATTCTCTCTGCTCCAACTGCATTGCCAGAACATGGAACTCAATCCCCCAAAACATACTTACCACACCAAAGCACTTACAGTTCAAATTTCTCCTCAAATCTCATCTAATTCTTGGCTCTTCTGCTGCCTTACACCTGGCTGATTCCCCCTCAATGACTTCAGACCGGTAGCCTTAACCTCAAATGTCATGACATGCTTTGAGAGGATTGTGAAGAAACATCTATCTGCGAGTCTGCCTAAGTCCTTCGATCCACTTCAGTTCGCATACCAGGCAAATAGATCGACTGCGGATGCTAGATCCGTCACACCCACCTTGCATTAAAACACCTAGAAGGGAGGAACAACTACATGAGGATGCTGTACATCTTCAGTTCTGCATTCAACACTGTGATACCGATGCAACTGGTGGATATAAGCTCGTGAAACTCGGGATAAACAAGCACCTATGTAACTGGACTCTTGACTTTCTGATTGGTAAACCCCAGTGGACATGCATTGGAAACACCACCTCCCAACGCATAGTCCTGAATACTGGTGTTCCCCAAGGTTGTGTATTCAGCCCCTTGCTCTTCACCATCCTCACCCATGACTGCACTGCAAAACACAAGTCAAACCACATTATAAAATTTGCTGACGATACCACAGTCGTGGGTCTCATTAGCGGTGGGAATGAACATAACTACAGTGATGAGGTGAATTTGATTGCCTGGTGTGACAGGAACAATCTGGACCTGAATGTTAATAAGACCAAAGAAATTATTATGGACTTCAGGAGAAAGACAACAGTTCACCAACCACTCACTATCAAAGGGGAGGTAGCAGAGAAAGCCAAAACAACCAAGTTCCTGGGCCTTCACATCCCTGATGACTTCTCCTGGGCTACTAACACCAACCATATAGTCAAGAAGGTTCAACAGAGGCTTCACCTCCTAAGAAAGCTCAAAAAGGCCAGGCTCCCACGGTCTGCTCTTACTACTATTTTTTTTTTTTTTTTTTTTACAGATGAGCTATCAAGAGCATCCTCACTAGCATGGTTCAACAATTGCACAACCTTCCTTCTGTTCAGGAAGTTTTCTTTACAAGAACAAGAAAGAGAACATATAAAATACTTGCTGATTCGACCCATCCGACCCACAACTTTTTCTCACAACTTGTGTCTGGAAGGAGGTACCACAGCTTCCTCTGTAGGACTACCAGATTCAGGAACAGTTTGTTTCCTACAGCTGTGAGACTGATTAATACAGACACCAACCGTAATGCGTGAAGCCTCTTTTTCCATCTAATCCTGCTGCTCAGAGCAATTACCGCCAGCATTACTATTATGTAAAATGATGGCCAATGCCGCGGTGGTACGGCGGTAGCGTTGTTACCTCACAGCAAGAGGTTCTCCTGTTCGATTCTCGGCTGGGCTTGGGAGTGCCTTCTGTGTGGTGTCTGTAAGTCCTCCCCGTGGTTGGGTAGCGTTCAAAAGACATGCATGCGTAAACGGGCATGCCTTCGTTGAAGGTTGGGCGTCAAGCTGGCACCTCAGCGTTTCGTAAAAATCTACTGCCAATCATTAGCGGACCGGAGTATCGCTGTGGTGACCCCTTACCGGGAAAAAGCCGAAAAACAAACAACAACAACAACTGAGTCACATCTAAGGTTAACAAGTGCAATATGGTAACTAAACAGCTGCTATTTACTAGTCTCTAGGTGCAGGGTTTGATTCTGATGTGGGGAAATTGGCTAGGCTTGAAATGACCCATAAGGGCAGTTAGCCTAGTACTAACTAACCTATGAGACTTCTATATCTTAACAGTGTAAGGGGTTTGGTGGTGGGTATTTATTATTTATCATTGGATAATGGGTATTGAATGTGTTTATGTAATGTGAACTACCTCTTGCATGTCATACGTGTTATTTTCTTACTTTATGTTATTCTTTGATACCACTGTATCTACAATATTTGCACTGCATTTCTCTTGTGAGCTGACATTTGTAATTTGAAATCTTTTGAATTTAAATCTTTGTATAGTCAACTGTTCTGTCTGTTCTTGAATATCTTTTATTCCTTGTTATTCTTGCAAGTTCCACTACTATACGAGTTTTTGTGTTGTATAATTTAGCTTTATTCTGTTTGGGACTGAACCCCCACCCCCCGGGCCTCCACTGAAAAAGGGCCTGTGCCCAGTCAGACTTTTCCAGTCAACAAACATTAAATAAATAAATAAAATAAAATCTAGAGGCCAAAGGGGGTGTTGGAGGCAGAAAAGCAGAAACAGCTGACAAGTGGGCCTTAACAGAAAAATATGCCAACCCAGCATTGAGCAATTCACACAGTTAAGACAGGACGAAAGGAATATTCACAGAAGATAGATCCAGGTTATGAGAAACACACCAAACAGAAAACCTCTTCCATTTGGATGAGTAGGATTTCCTAGTAATGGGTTTCCTGGCCTCCTGCAGGACCCTAAGCATGTTCTCAGAACAAAGGTGCCTATATGGAATCAAAATCCTATCACCCACAAAGAGTGGACAGGTGGGGATGGATTTGTGACCCCTTGTCTTGTGTGAGTAGGTCCACCATGTGAGGTAAGTTGTGATGATTGCACTTGGCTAAATGCAGAAAAGGGAACACATGCTGTCTGGGCCAAAAGGGACTCACCAGCAAGATTTTGGGAGCATCCTGCTTCATCTTGAAAAGGATTTTTTGGAATAAGGGAAGGAAGGCATAAACAAACATCCCCTTCCAGGAAAAGAGAGGTGTCTACCTTCCAGACCAGAGGACATGGGGCTCTGGCACAAAAGAGGAAGTTGCTTGTTCAGAGCAGAGGCAAATAGATCCACTTGAGTACCTCACTGGTGGACAATGTCCAGAAACACATCCTTGTGAAGCATCCACTCATGGGATTGTGATATGTACCTGCTCAGTGAGTCTGCTACAATGTTCTGACCTGATGGAATGTAAACTGCCTGAAGTGTCACTTGATACTGGAGAGCTGGCTCCCACACACAGTGCTAACCTGTACAGGAGATAAGATCTTATCCCCTTCTTGCTTGTTGACATACCACATCAATGTGGCATTGTCTGTCAATACCTTGACAGGCCTAGGACTGAAAAGAGGATGAAATGCTTATAGAGCCAGCAGAATAGCTCTCACCTTTTTGACACTGATGTGGTCTTTCTTTTGTTGACTGATCAAAGGCCCTGCACTTTTAGACAGCCAAAGGAAGCCCCCCATCCCATGTCTAAACCATCTGTGAACAGCTCCTGAGAGGGGAGGGGAGTGGAAACTGAAAAGGAAGCTCTAGACTGGCAAAGCCATCACTGAAATTCCTGCCGGAGGCATGGAAGAAAAGCAGGCACTACGAAATCTAAAGGATAAGAGTGCTGAAACCAAACCAACTTCAGAAACCACTGAAGCTTTCTCATGTAGAGTTTGGCTAGAGGGAGCATAGGAATGGTGGAGTCTGTGAAACCCAAAGCTCTCAGAAATTCCATGGGTGCAATTAAGGCCAGAGGAAATAGGGATTGAAAGAAGGCAATGTGATTTAAGTCCTTGGGAGGAGGCAGGAATGCCAGCATTGGGACAGTCTGTATCCTAGATCCTAGAAACACATGATCCTGAGAAGGAGTCAGGAAGGACTTTAGGAAATTTATAGTGAACCCCAGGCTTTGCAGGAGAGAAATGGTAAAGTGAAGATGCTGCAGTAGAATCTCTGGAGAGGAGGCCTGAAAAAGCAGGTTGTTTAGGTAGGGCAAGACCTGTAACTCCCTTAACCTGCAAAAAGCAATCACAAAAGTCAAGCATTTGGTGAATACCCTTGGGGCAGTAAAGGCGCTAAAGGGAAAAGCAGAGAAATTAAAATGCCAGGAAGCAACAGAGAAACAAAAACTTCCTGAAAAGGGGATGAACAGGAATATGAAGAGAAGCATACTTAAGTTTCAGAGAACTAGAAAAGCCTGAGGAAGCAGCAGAGAAAAGAAGGTCTGAACGGACAACATCCAAAAGGAAGGGACCTTTAGAAAAGTGTTTAGGAGACACAGATCCAGAATGCGTCTCCAAGCACCCTCTTTTCTGGGGACCAAGAACATTCTGGAATAAAACCCCTTCCCCCTTTGAGAAACTGGACCTTCCTGTATAGTTCCCGAGTCGAGAGACTCTGAAGCACCTCTGGAATAAAGTGTAATTGTTCCTGATGGGGCTAAAGAATGTCCATGAAAGGGGGAAGAGATATCTAGACCATGCAGTACCCTTGGAGAATGATGAAAAGAACCCAGGAATCTTGAGTAATCTTTAACCAGACAGGGAAAGATGAAGAGAAAGAGAAATGGGACTGAGAAGAACAGGATAGTCAGACAGCACCAGGTTTGTGAGAAAAGGAGATTTCTGAGCTAAAGGAGTCTGGGAATCTTTAGCAGGAGGAGCCCTTCTACCACCCTTCTTACCTTTGGGAGAGGAGAGACAGCCTAGGAACAAAGGCCGGCTTATTAGGGTAATTCCTTTGGAATTTAGGTACAGGAGAAACAAAAAATATGTTTTACATCTTGTAAAGTCTTTCTTTTTCTTGTGGGGACTTAAATCTGCAGCAGCAGCTCCAAACAAATGCTTGTTATCCAGAGGAGCATCCATCAACTTAGCCTTAACATCATCAGGCAAAGGTTGAAGCTGAAGCCACAAATATTTCCTTAGCACAGAGGCAAACGTAGCAGCGCTATAAGAGGCATATGTTGCATCATAACTGCATTTAATAGAGTGGCGAGTCACCTGAGAAGTCCTTAAGGAGAGCAGAAGTTTTCCCATCAGAGTCACGAAGGTCAGAAATAACCTGAAAATATATTTTGTCATATGGTCTGATAACTGACAGCCCTAAAAGCAAGGGCAGCCGAGGTATATACCTTTTTACCCAGTCATTCCATAGTACTATTGCTTTTAACAGAAGGAAGAAACTTTGTAGAAGGCAGCAACTTTGCTGGCTTGTCAGATACCACAGACACCACAGATGGGTCAGCTGATGGGCACTTATAAAGGAACTTGCAATCGTAAGGGACCTTATAAAGCCTATCAGGTTTTGTGAGAACAGGAGGTTGAGAATCAGCAGCCTGAGATATAGCAGAAAAGGCACCCAACAAGACTGCCGAACAGGAGGAAAGTACAGTTTTGTACCTACCATAAATGTAGATGTCCGAACTGGATAGCATCTGCAGTCATAACAAGTGGGTTGTCCTGTCGTCAGGCAGCCCTGCAGTCGGCCGGATTCCAAAGTCCGGGTCCGGCTTCGGCTGATGTCGCACTCCTCCCGACGTCATCTCTGTTGGTCTTCGGGTATAAAAGCATCAGCCGACGCCATTTTCCTCAGTGTTTCTTGCCCCAGATGCCAGTAGCCCTCTTGCAGGCTAAAATTTGGATAGATGCCAATGTTTCCAAATAGACAGAGGTAAACACAGCAATAAGCATATATGTACATATATACAAACAAATACACCATAAAAGACTCCCCCCCAAAGCTAGCTATTAGGAGGGTAAACACCCTAGGAGTACCACAGAGGGGAAGGAGGGAGGGTAATCCTGACTGCAGATGCTATCCAGTTCGGACATCTACATTTATGGTAGGTACAAAACTGTACTATGTCCTTCATGGATGCATCTGCAGTCATAACAAGTGGGTAGAATACCATAGCCAACTAGGGAGGAGGATAAAAGTAGATTATGGTGTGTTTAGGATCCCTTGCAGTACAGCAGTGGCAAACCCTGCTCGGGATCTGGAATAAAGAGGCAAATTATAATGCTTGGCAAATGTATGCACGGAGGTCCAAGTAGCCGCCTCAATAATGTCTTTGGTTGCCACTCCTCGTAAGAAGGCTGTGGTAGTGGCTGTTGCCCTTGTAGAATGAGGTCTTATGTTCTGTGGAATTGGTTTTCCATGGAAGGAGTAACAGTATCGTATGCAATTTCCTATCCATTTGGAGATTGTCTGTTTGGAAATAGCTTTTCCTTCCCTTCCTGTTGCATAGGCTACAAAGAGTTGGTCAGTCTTTCTGCTATTTTTTGTTCTGTCCAAGTAGTAGCGTAGCTGTCTATGTACATCCAAGGTATGCAGTATTCTTTCCCTCTGTTTTGTGGGTTGGGAAAGAAGGTAGGTAGGTGGATTGCCTGGTTTAAAGACACTCTGGATACCACCTTGGGCATAAATGTAGGATTAGTCCTCAAGGACACTCTATCTTGGTGGAAGATTAGGAAGGGTTGCACTGCCATTAAGGCCTGTAGTTCTGAAACCCTCCTTGCTGAAGTAATTGCCAGTAGGAAAGCAGTTTTCCATGACAGGTGTTGTAGGTCTGCTGTTGCTGCTGGTTCAAAGGGTGATAGTGTCAACTTTTCTAGCACAAAGTTTAAATCCCAAGCTGGTAATGGTGGTTTCCTTGGAGGTTTTACATTCTTGATTCCTCTGAGGAACTGCCTGAGCAAAGGGTGCGAAAAAACAGGTGGATCAAAGCTGTATTCTGCTGAAATAGCTGATGCATGTATCTTTATGGAGGAGTAGGACAGGCCTGAATGAAGAAGTTCGGCCAGATACTCCAGAATGTTAGGTATATCTATGTTTGACACATCTTTTCCTCTTTCCGTACTCCAAATGACAAACCTTTTCCATTTTCCAGCATAGTTCCTTCTTGTTGAAGGTCTGCGTGCTTCAAGAATAATGTCTTTAACTCTTTGGGAAAGTTCTGGATTAGCTGCTGCTATGTGATGTTCCATGCAGTCAGTTGCAGCGTTTTAGGTTTGGATGTATGATGCTGTAGTTGTTCTGAGTTAACATCAAAGGCATCAGTGGTATTGGCCACATATTGTTCCGAGACATGCTCTTCAGTAGTGGGTACCAGTGTTGTCTTGGCCAGTTTGGAGCTATCAGGATTATCCTTGGGCGTTCTTCCCTTATTTTTAGCAGTACCTTGTGTATCAAAGGAAGAGGTGGGAATGCATATGCTGTTAGGCCTTTCCAGTTGAAGGAGAGTGAGTCCACTTTCCATGCTAGTGGGTGGAATGTCCTTGTGCAGAATTTTTTGTTGGTAATTGAGAGGTGATGCAAATAGGTCTATCTGTGGCATTCCCCATTTCTTTGAGATGGTCTTGAAGATGTCCGGTGCAGCTTCCATTCGTGGGCATCCGAAGTGGTTCTGCTTAATATGTCTGCCAGAGTATTGTCTTTCCTGGTACAAATATTGCCTGCAACTGAATGTTGTAGCTGAGTGCCAGGTTCCAAAGCTCGAAGGTCATTCTGCATAGGGGTATGAATGAGTGCCTCCCTGTTTGTTGATGTACCACATGACTGTGGTGTTGTCTGTCCTTATCATCAACTGGCCCTCTTTGAGAAATGGTTTGAACTTTTGGATTGCCATTTTACTGCCAGCATTTCTTTTAGATTGATGTGCAGGTGAAGTTGATCCTGTGTCCACAATCCTTGCACGCATTTGTCCAGCATGTGGGCCCCCCATCCTAGGTCTGAAGCGTCTGTTGTGATGGTCTGGCTTGGTTGACATCTGCGAAAGGGTAGGCCTGGGTTTGACTGGCATGCCTGAGCCCACCATAGGAACTCCTGTTTTAAGCATGGAATTAGTGGGATTTCTGTTTCTAGACTGTGTCTGTGTTGGGACCATAAATTCTTTAGGTACCACTGTAGTTTCCTCATATGTAGTCTGGCAAATGGGACCAAGATTATGCATGATGCCATGAAGCCCAAGGCCTGTAGAACTTTTCTTGCTGTTAACTTGTTCAGTTTTGTTAGTGCCAAAGTAAAGAGGAAGTTCTTTTGTTTTTCTGTAGTCAGGAATGCCATTTGTTGTACTGTGTCCAATTCAGCCCAAGAAAGTCCTAGTTTGGGATGGTATCAATCTTGACTTTTGTAAGTTGACTGTGTATCCCAGTCCTTGTAGCAAGTAAATGACCCTTTGTAAATCTGTTGTCAGCTTGCTTTGTTGTCCCCTTGTAGATGGCAGTCCAGGTAAGAGTAAATTTGAATGCCCTGTAGTCTGCAATGGGCGATTTCTGATGCCAGGCATTTTGTGAATACTCTGGGCAGTAGATAAGCCAAAGGGCAATGCTGAGAATTGATAGTGCTCTGATCCTGCAAGAAATCTGAGGTATCTTCTGCAGATTGGTCGAATGGGGACGTGCAGGTATGCCTCCTTGAGATCTAGAGTTACCAGCCAAGACTCCTTGCCCAGCATGGGAAGAAGTTGCTGTAGGGTCAGCATTTTGAATTTTGGGACAATGATGTATGTATTTAAGGTGGACAGGTCGAGAATTGGTCTCCAACTTTTTCCTTTCTTGGAACTAGGAATAGTCTGGAGTAGAACCCCTTTCCTTGTTCTGCTGTTGGCACTCTTTCCACAGCTCTCATGTTTGCTAACTCCATTATCTGGCGTAGAGCCTCTGTTTTTGATTTGGAGGTAGATTTGGCATTCCTCTTTGACTGGTAAAGTGTGGAAGTGAAACCAGTAACCTTGATCTATGGTTTGTAAAATCCACTTGTCTTTTGTTATGTAGTGCCAGTTCTTTGAAAATAAGGTTAACTTTCCGCCTAGAGGGGCTGCTATTTGTTCCCTGGTAGGCGGATTTAGGATTAAGTCACTGCGGTTGTGCTGATGTAGTGGCAGTGGCTGTGTCTGTGCCTCTGTTGTTACCTTGCCACTGTCGTCCTCTGTAGGCACCTCCTCTGGATTGGTTTCTGCCTCTGGAGCGTCTATTTCTACCCTTTGAAATTTTGTGGAGTCAGGAAAGGACCAATTTTGGCAGGCCAGTTCCTGCTAAACCTTGGGGTTGAACCTGCAAGAAATCTTTAACAGTTTGAACAGATTTTGCCTTTTCTTCCATTTTCTTCATAACCTGCTGGGCAGGTGTACCAAACAGACTTGTCTTGTCCATAGGAGCATCTAGCAACTTAGCTTTAACATGATCCGGGGTTTTTAAAGCCCTTTTTCCTTCCAGTCAACCCGGGACTTTTCCAGTCAACAAACATTAAATAAATAAATAAAATAAAATCTAGAGGCCAAAGGGGGTGTTGGAGGCAGAAAAGCAGAAACAGCTGACAAGTGGGCCTTAACAGAAAAATATGCCAACCCAGCATTGAGCAATTCACACAGTTAAGACAGGACAAAAGGAATATTCACAGAAGATAGATCCAGGTTATGAGAAACACACCAAACAGAAAACCTCTTCCATTTGGATGAGTAGGATTTCCTAGTAATGGGTTTCCTGGCCTCCTGCAGGACCCTAAGCATGTTCTCAGAACAAAGGTGCCTATATGGAATCAAAATCCTATCACCCACAAAGAGTGGACAGGTGGGGATGAATGAGAGATCCCTTGTCTTTTGTGAGTAGGTCCACCCTGTGAGGTAACTTGTGATGATTGTACTTGGCTAAATGCAGAAAAGGGAACCAATGCTGTCTGGGCCAAAAGGGACTCACCAGCAAGATTTTGGGGACATCCTGCTTCATCTTGAAAAGGATTTTTTGGAATAAGGGGAAGGAAGGCATAAACAAACATCCCCTTCCAGGAAAAAGAGAGGGTGTCTACCTTCCAGACCAGAGGACATGGGGCTCTGGCACAAAAGAGGAAGTTGCTTGTTCAGAGCAGAGGCAAATAGATCCACTTGAGTACCTCACTGGTGGACAATGTCCAGAAACACATCCTTGTGAAGCATCCACTCATGGGATTGTGATATGTACCTGCTCAGTGAGTCTGCTACAATGTTCTGACCTGATGGAATGTAAACTGCCTGAAGTGTCACTTGATACTGGAGAGCTGGCTCCCACACACAGTGCTAACCTGTACAGGAGATAAGATCTTATCCCCTTCTTGCTTGTTGACATACCACATCAATGTGGCAATGTCTGTCAATACCTTGACAGGCCTAGGACTGAAAAGAGGATGAAATGCTTATAGAGCCAGCAGAATAGCTCTCACCTTTTGACACTGATGTGGTCTTTCTTTTGTTGACTGATCAAAGGCCCTGCTCTTTTAGAGAGCCAAAGGAAGCCCCCCATCCCATGTCTAAAGCATCTGTGAATAGCTCCTGAGAGGGAGGGGAGTGGAAACTGAAAAGGAAGCTCTAGACTGGCAAAGCCATCACTGAAATTCCTGCCGGAGGCATGGAAGAAAAGCAGGCACTACGAAATCTAAAGGATAAGAGTGCTGAAACCAAACCAACTTCAGAAACCACTGAAGCTTTCTCATGTAGAGTTTGGCTAGAGGGAGCATAGGAATGGTGGAGTCTGTGAAACCCAAAGCTCTCAGAAATTCCATGGGTGCAATTAAGGCCAGAGGAAATAGGGATTGAAAGAAGGCAATGTGATTTAAGTCCTTGGGAGGAGGCAGGAATGCCAGCATTGGGACAGTCTGTATCCTAGATCCTAGAAACACATGATCCTGAGAAGGAGTCAGGAAGGACTTTAGGAAATTTATAGTGAACCCCAGGCTTTGCAGGAGAGAAATGGTAAAGTGAAGATGCTGCAGTAGAATCTCTGGAGAGGAGGCCTGAAAAAGCAGGTTGTTTAGGTAGGGCAAGACCTGTAACTCCCTTAACCTGCAAAAAGCAATCACAAAAGTCAAGCATTTGGTGAATACCCTTGGGGCAGTAAAGGCGCTAAAGGGCAAAGCAGAGAAATTAAAATGCCAGGAAGCAACAGAGAAACAACAACTTCCTGAAAAGGGGATGAACAGGAATATGAAGAGAAGCATACTTAAGTTTCAGAGAACTAGAAAAGCCTGAGGAAGCAGCAGAGAAAAGAAGGTCTGAACGGACAACATCCAAAAGGAAGGGACCTTTAGAAAAGTGTTTAGGAGACACAGATCCAGAATGCGTCTCCAAGCACCCTCTTTTCTGGGGACCAAGAACATTCTGGAATAAAACTGGACCTTCCTGTATAGTTCCCGAGTCAAGAGACTCTGAAGCACCTCTGGAATAAAGTGTAATTGTTCCTGATGGGGCTAAAGAATGTCCATGAAAGGGGGAAGAGATATCTAGACCATGCAGTACCCTTGGAGAATGATGAAAAGAACCCAGGAATCTTGAGTAATCTTTAACCAGACAGGGAAAGATGAAGAGAAAGAGAAATGGGACTGAGAAGAACAGGATAGTCAGACAGCACCAGGTTTGTGAGAAAAGGAGATTTCTGAGCTAAAGGAGTCTGGGAATCTTTAGCAGGAGGAGCCCTTCTACCACCCTTCTTACCTTTGGGGAGAGGGAGAGACAGCCTAGGAACAAAGGCCGGCTTATTAGGGTAATTCCTTTGGAATTTAGGTACAGGAGAAACAAAAAATATGTTTTACATCTTGTAAAGTCTTTCTTTTTCTTGTGGGGACTTAAATCTGCAGCAGCAGCTCCAAACAAATGCTTGTTATCCAGAGGAGCATCCATCAACTTAGCCTTAACATCATCAGGCAAAGGTTGAAGCTGAAGCCACAAATATTTCCTTAGCACAGAGGCAAACGTAGCAGCGCTATAAGAGGCATATGTTGCATCATAACTGCATTTAATAGAGTGGCGAGTCACCTGAGAAGTCCTTAAGGAGAGAGCAGAAGTTTTCCCATCAGAGTCACGAAGGTCAGAAATAACCTGAAAATATATTTTGTCATATGGTCTGATAACTGACAGCCCTAAAAGCAAGGGCAGCCGAGGTATATACCTTTTTACCCAGTCATTCCATAGTACTATTGCTTTTAACAGAAGGAAGAAACTTTGTAGAAGGCAGCAACTTTGCTGGCTTGTCAGATACCACAGACACCACAGATGGGTCAGCTGATGGGCACTTATAAAGGAACTTGCAATCGTAAGGGACCTTATAAAGCCTATCAGGTTTTGTGAGAACAGGAGGTTGAGAATCAGCAGCCTGAGATATAGCAGAAAAGGCACCCAACAAGGCTGCCGAACAGGAGGAACAGCAGAAGGTCTAGGAGAGTCCATTTGCAGAAGCTCGTAATTCCTCTTCTGAACCTCGAACACCTGGGCAAAATCCCATTTGAAAAATTCCATCATTCTAGAAATTGTGTCCCCAAAGGAAATCTTCTCAAAAGAAGAATCAATACTAGTGGACTCCTCTTCCTCAGAGCAATAGTTTAAGGGAGAAGGAATCTGGGAAGAATAGGTGAGGTATTACTCATCCAAATCCACCTGCTCCTCAGAGAAATCTTGTTCTTTAGGCCTCCTAAGAGAAGTAGAAGACCAAGGGGGGTTGAACAGAAACTCCCCGAGAAGGCTTCAAAGTGGCAAAAACAACCCCCCCCCCCAAAAAAAAAAAACAAAAACAAACCTCGAGTGAAATTCTGCCATTCACTCAGAGGGTCCTTGGAGGCAGGAGAAACATGTTTGTTTTTTTGTTTCTTCTTTAAAGGGACATCAGCCTTGAAAAACTTAGAAGGTTCAGACCCCGTATGACACTCAATGGTAGTCGGTACCTCCTCCTTACCCAAAATCTGAGGAACACCCCTAGGCCCTTCGGTAATAATAAGCCGCAGTTCTCCCCTGAACATCAGAAGTAGACATCTGCAATGCCCCCAGGAACATGAGTGAAGACAGATACATGCTGGGCTCTGAAGCAGTCACGGCAGAGGAAGCTAACAAGGGAGCTTGGGTGATCTTCCGGGTTTTCACTATCCGAGAGAGATCTGTTGGAGGTGGCACAGCCAAAGAATCTGACTTCGCTTTCTTTGCCTTCTTCTTCATGGATAGATGACCCTCAGAGCTGGAGTTCCTTCCCTAGTGTCTTTGGCCAAAAGCTTATGACAATGGCTTTCTAAATATATGGCCAAAGAGGAACGCTGACTACAATGAGTCTTTAGAATGAAAGCTTGGCAAACAGGACAGGACATAACGGTTGTGGGAAGCACCTAAACAAAATAAACTCCGTTTGTGATGGTCTTTATGGGGAATCTGTCTCCTGCACTGGCATTTGCCCTTTGTGGATGACATGAAGCACACAAGCAACACAGACAAAAAAAAGATGATAAAACCCCAACAGGACACTTTTCTGAAAACTGCTTGGTGAACCAGCAAACTAAGAGAGCATTCAGACGATCAAAGATGGCATTCAGACTGGTGGCAAAGAAGTTCTGAGGATGGTATATTCAGATGTCACCTTTATGCCCTATGCTGTACATGGGGAGCATACCTCTGACATATGGCATACCCTTAGGAACCTCAAGGCTTTGGTATACTGGCCAGATGTCGGGCTACCCTTGGCAGGGAATCCCTATTGTAAGAAATACCACAACAGTAAAATGGGAGGACATCAAGTGTTTGGAAAGGTACATACCGAATGGGACATAATATTCCATAATTGGCCGGGTGACAGCTGAGTACATGTGAATGAACACATCCCTGGACCTGTACACCAAACCTTTACATAATAAGCTGTGTGATAAAAAACGGATTTCCTTACCGCGGTGGTGCAGCGGTTAGTGTTGTTGCCTCAAAGAAAGAGGTTCTCCGGTTCGATTCTAGGCTGGAGCACCTTCTGTGTGGAGTCTGCATGTCCTCACTGCGGTCTAGTGATGTTTAAAGGCATGCAGGTAGGTGCGAGTAAATGGGTGTGCCTTCTTTGAAGGATGGGCGTTGAGCTGGCAACCCGGCACCGTAAAAATCTACTGCCAATCATTAGTGGAATAGTGGTGACCCCTGACCAGGAAAAGCAGAAAGACATTAGTGGATACATGATGTTGAAAGGCCAGTTTATTGATGACAGTTTCCCAGATCCCTGGAGCACCACGTACAACCCAGTGATGATGGGGGCAGTTCAAGAAGGCAGCAGCTAATGTAGTTGCTGAAGTAAACACAGTTATCGAAGAAGCACTGTAAGTTAGTACAGAATTACTTTTGTATGACCTCAAAGTAGTTTTGGTAAACCATATGGTCACGGGAGGGGGGGGGGCACTACCCAGGCTACTCTAAACAAAGGAGGAGAAATGCTGGCTTTGAGTGAGGTGGAAAGAACCTTGAATTACTAAGCATGCTGGACATGCTCTTCTTTGCAAAGGCACTGCTAGAAGCACCTAGATGAACTAGGTGCATTTCCTTAGACAATGTCAATGGTGTGATTAAACAGTATTGTGATGGCAAGGTTATAGGAGTGGATGAGATCTACTTGGAAATACTGAAGGAAATGCTTACTGCTGGACATGCCATGGCTATTGTTCTTTTCAGCTTTGTCTAGAAGCCTGGGACAGAACTTCTCTACTGGCAATTTGGGTCTAAAGACCATCTCTTCAGAAAGGGGTGACAGAAGGGTTTATTCTTAGTTTTTCAGAACTCTCACTTCTCAGCCTCCCTAAAAAAGTTTGTCAAGGAGCTGCAAAGGAAGTTTCACTGAACAGTCGAGCCTCTGATTCAGGAGGAATAACATGGTTGTGTCCTCAATGGAAGAGTAGGTCAATTATTTGTCATTTTACAAATATCAGAGGCGCCAGAGGAGTTTTGCCTGCATTCTCCACATGTGCCCTACGGTCCTTGAGAGAGCAAAAACACCTACCCTAATGCCCTTTGGAAAGTGCTACAAGAAAACAAGGTCTTTGTACTCCATATGCATGTCATTTGTTCCATTAATTTGTTGACAGTTGTGTCTACCATCTTTGTAGTCAGATGAATATATTCAAATTTAGGCAAAGGATTTCACCTAAGATGTGCAGCTTTTTAATTTTTGACTTCCGTGGCCATGATATCAAGAAACAACAATGGGGTCTTAAGTATCCAGTCTGGTGACATGACGGCTGCATTTCTGTTGTACACAAACATGCTGAACTTTTATTCTCAAGTGACTGTGATCGGTGGCATGCACTGCAGCAGTTAATTGTGGAAAGTGAAATGGTGGGATGAAAAGCAGCAACCCATAATAAAAGTCATGGTTCTCTTCCAAAAAGGAGTAGAATGTTCTCTTCAGGAAAGGGATGGTGGTCACAGTTTGTGGAGAAGATGAAGTATCCTGGACAGTAGAGTGAGAGACAATCCAGAAGATGGATGTAGCTGCATGAGTGCCGCTGACACTACAAAGGACTGTTGGAATCCATTCTCAATTTACCGGCCAACATATAACCTCATTAACTATGGTCACAAGCTCTGGATGGTGTCAGAAGGATTGAGATCATGGACAAGAAGTGCTGCAAACAAGGTTCCGACTGAGGGTAGGTACTCTGAAAAGAGCAGTACAATTTGGGAAGGGCCTGGATTAAATCCAAAATAGTGTTTGCTTTAATAGCACCTTAGATAAAATGGTCAGTGACCCTTTTACATTTTTTGCAGGGCATTCAAAAAAGAAGTGGACGGCTAGGTTTGTCCTGACTGCTGGTTTTGAAGATGGGGTCAAAAATCCCTGCACTAAAGAAAAATCTGTCTAGAGATCCTGTTGAAGAAGTAGGCAAAGTGTCTGACTGAGGCCTCCTAGGATACAATCTAGAGCATTTTACAGAGGTACAACATAAGACAGGCATTCATCTTTGCCCCTAATACCAAAGGGTAGGCCATCTTCCCTTTGGTAATGAGGACAAGGTTTTCTACTGGTGGTGTATAGCAATTTGCATCTGACATTACAGTGTACATTAAAGCTTCATCTAGGATGACGTGCTTTTGTCATCTGACACGACAGCCTATGGAGGAGCTTTGCCAGTGGTAAGCCACTCCTTTGATGCCATACCCAGAATTGGAGTAGGTGCCCCCTTGTTACTGACATCCTTGGTCTGAGAAGGTCAGTGTGTCCACTGACACCTCAGGCCTGGGGGCAAAACTTTCTTTGTCAGAAGTCAGAGTGGCCACACTCAGACATAGATGAATGGCAGATAAAGGTGGCAAGTTTTATGCAATTCAAATGTACAAGTGTTGCGACTCGGATAACATTTACACACAGGTTTGAAATCCCTGCAAATGTCACATGAAGTGATGGTATCATGGGCAAGGTCTAAGCAATAAGCATACTTTTGGTGCCTATCCTTGACATTTACTGCCTCTAACTTGCGCACTTTTTTCTTGGCAAGTATCCTCAGACCTCCAAATGGGCATATCTGTAACCCAGCAGAAAGCCAAGTAAAATAAGACTATAAATACAGTCCCTTCTAAAAAACAATAACAGAAAAAAGAAAAAAAGAAAAATCCCCTTAGGTTGTACTTATCTCCTTTTCCATTCCTGGCCTAGCCTAATGGCCTGTAACAAATGTCTATATGGTACCAGGTGGAAGAACAAACTGAAGACGACCGATTATATATCCTCATTTATACTGCAATGTGGAGACATCCTGGGACAGGTAGATATAAGCTTAAGAACCGGGGAAGGAGAAGTTCTTTGAAAGTCTGGTCAGACATAGGACTATGCCTGTGGCAAAGATCCTTGAAGTTGTTTGCAGCACTGACTTACAAGAAGGCCTTCATCAGATATGAAATTGCACCATAAAAAAATTTGCATTCTTGCCAAACTTATAAAAATGGGACAAAACTTGAACCCTGAAATATGTCAACCCTCTGCTGCTATGTCCAGACTTTCTGGCCCTCCACAAAGAGGAAGGAAAACCAGAAAGTGGCTGTACAGTTCTGTGCTCAAAAAAGAAAAAAAAATGAGCAGAAGCCAGGAAGGACCATCTTTGAAAAATGCCATTAACCTATGAGACTACAACTTGCGTGGCAAGTTGTAGAGAAGCTTTCCCTCAAATCCACAGGCAAGGCTTCCAAAAGCTGGCCACCCAAAAAGGGGTCACTCACATAAGTGTTCTGCCACCACTGGTCTTTGGCAACAAAAGACAGCACCAGAGAAAACCCTGGATGAGGGAACAACCACAAAAAAACTTTACCCAGATCCTTTAAGGGCAAGTCTTTGATAGTATTCACAAAAAATCACAACAACCAGGAAGAAACTAGTTTTCAGGGCTCCTCAGGAAAACAGGAATGTTAAAAGGCAAGAACTCCATAAAAATACTCATTGTATTTTACTTTTATTTAAGAATGTGGAGTACAGCAATAAGGATGTTCCACAGAAAGCCTGGGGGTTTCCATCAGGCAAAGATGAGGAGGATACAAAAGGATAAATGGCCATGCTCTTACGGTGAAGATAAGGTCTCCTTGTTTTCTTGGAAAAAGAATGTGTGGGCAAAAGGGAGGAGAAATGTCCCTTCACTGAGTAGGGGGGCCTGCTTCCAATCAATCAAGACAAGGAGGACTGGCTCAAGATAATTCCTCTTTGAATGAGCAGTCCGACACACAGCCATACCATTCGGTGTGTGAATACACCCAGACGTGAAACTCTAGCCACAGTTCCCTCACAATCTAAATTACAGAGGTCTGCAAGAGATCCGCTTTGAGCAGCTAAAGACAGAGTCTGAAAGAGGTCCTTGAGTTTTCCCACCAACAATTCCACTGGGAAAGATTGAAATTTGGACAGAAGAGATGTGTATTTTGGGGTCAAATGGCAAAGAGTATATAGCCTTAGTCTTGCCTCTTCAAAGCTCTCGCCTCCTTGTCAGGTAGCAAAGTAGTAACAGGCTGTGGATCCAGGGATCAAAAACCAACTCCAAGGAGTACACTGCAGTCAGCGTTTAGATAATTGTACAAGAAGACTGCTCCAATAAGCTCTGCAAAAGGTGAGAGGGCTGAAGATCAAAACATGCTGGACTTCATGCTCCAATAACAATCCTCAAATATGCAACATATGCATACAAAATATGTGGTGAGAAGAACGAGAAATGGGAATGGCTCTGTTCCTGCTCATCTCAAAGACAAGGGTGTCACAACTGTTAGGGTCTAGGAAGAAGCCATACATTCTCCAACAAACTTAAACAAGGGTTAGTGTACAGGTTATTGCCAAATAGAGCAACAACCATCCATAACTAGCCTAGCCTGGTGCTTGCATCACATAAAAATGTTGCTACAGGTAAGACCTACACCTGTGGCTTGACCTCCCATCAAAAAGCAAACATCTGACATCTCAATCCCAAGCCAAAAGACCTGGAGTCGTCTCCAGAGCAGCCTCTCCTTAACTGGAACTGCCAATCCTGCTGGATTTGGGAAGAGGGAATCCTATAAGAAGTTGCCTCAGCACCACTTGCCCTGGATCAGTGAATGGCTACTCAATCAGGGGATGGTTGGTGGAAACACCCCGGAATGTACCTCCCACCCAGATAACAGAGTGGTGTTTGTCTCTCTCTCAGATGTCTGGTTCATTACAGTGGCAGCTGATATATTTCAAACCACTCAGTAAAGAGGTCTCCATTCCTGTGAAGACTGAAAGGTTACCCAAAATGGATTTACTTCTAGGAGTACCAATTCTTGCCCAGCCCTCTGAAGCAAGTCCTCAGTTTAGGAACTCTAGGCATCCTTTCAGGTCACACTAAAATCCCACGAGCAATTTCCTTCCACCATGTAGTATGGGATTTAAAAATGTTTCAAAAGTCACAAAAACGTACAAGAAACATGCACGTGAAATCAGGAACTTTCACCACTGACAAGCTCAAGATCTAAACTGTGCAAGTAGAAAAGAAAATGATACAGGAACTTCAGAGAAAAAGATGACACATTCTGGTTTGTCAAAAGGATCATCTTGACCAAGGGACCCATCAAGGAAGGTCTCCAAGGTCAAATCAGTACATCCTTGAATAACCTGCTACCAAGAGGGGTGGTACCAGTATTCTGAATGCATGGGGGTACTGCCAGCAGTGTTCTCCATTCTCCCAGAATGGCCAAAATTCAGTGTTCAAGACTTCCACAGGCTTCAGATGGCAATACAATCAAGATGTGGTCTCAGAATGTTACTCTCTGAAAATTAGCATAAACCTAATTAGTACTTGTTTTATTGTGATGAAAAAAACTGCTGAGAAGTAACTGTAATGAGTAAAACTCATGAAGTAATTTATTATTCTTACAGATTTTTTTATTAAAATTCTATCAAATTTGCAGAAGCATGAATCCAAAGATAACCACTATAACATCAAAGAAAATGTACAATGAACAAAATATGCTTATACAATATATATTATTATATTACACACATACTCACATGCACATATACAAAATAAGTATATGAAGCATACATACACATATACATACATACAGATATAGTGACACAGTTACTTTTATTTATTTATTAGCATTTGCTCACTGGGAAAGTCCAACTGGGCCATAATAGGCCACTTTTCAGCAGTGGCCCGGGAAGAAAATTCTTCATTTAACAAACCTTACAAGATGTCATTCAATGCAACACATGGCAAAATAGCAAATGATAACCAACACATACAAAATATAAAAATTAATACATAAAGAAAGAAAGAAAAAAATGAAACAGAAAAAACAGATCATTGAAATGATTACAGTTCACAAGGTTGCATTTCACTTTTACTGCAGCACTGATACGTTTTTGGGTCTTCAGATGAAAGGACAGATGGCTAGAGCTGTAGCAGCATTTAGCCATGAGAACAGTGACAGGAACACAGTTTGGAGTACAAGCGGTAGGTCTTAAGGTTTGCTTTGAAGTACTTTCAATTTATTTCTTTTGGGTCTTGTGGGAGAGTATTCTAACATTTGCTCATGAGGAATACATTGCTTCACTGTGTTTACTGTTTGGTCTACTGACTTAGGTGAGATGTGTGTCCTTAGACCAGAGATCTCTAGTACCATAGCATTAATGTCTTCAGTCCTGGGCATTTGTTTGGGTGAAGAAGTATCCTTTGGATAGTTTACACTGACTGGATTTTTGATAGTTGGGGAATTCCAACCAGTTAATAGGTTCATAGGTTCATAGGTTCATACTAGGCTATCTGCCCGAGGGCATTTACAAGCCTAGCCCATAGTTTTGTGGCTTACGCCACCCCTTTAGTATGGGGAACTATACCCATTATTTTGCTGTGCCTCTGTTGAGCAGTGACACTGAGGTAATCCCTGGGGTATATCTGCGATCTCCCATCCATTGGTCAAGATTTCTCTTGAACAAGGCCAGCGAGGTGCTCTGCCTCACATATACCGGGATTTTATTCCACAGCATAGGGAGTCTTTGGGTGATGAATCTATCCCTCCAGCACGTCCTATTAATAGCCGTGTCGAGGTTTAAGTCTCCCACCCTTGTGGCTCTGACGGATCTAGATTTTTGAGGTGAAGCATATTCATCAAATCTGGGTTTGACATGGCCTTGTATGTTAGGCAAAGGTCACCTCTGAGCAAGCGGTGGCGACTGAATAGAGCTGGAGTTCTTTCAGTCGGGCAGCATAGGACAGATGTTTGAGACCCTTTATCCTTTTGGTGAGGAACTTTGTGGCCTCTCCAGCTGCTGCAAGTGTCGGGTCAGATACATTCCGAATGGGGCATTGTACTCAATCATTGGTCTGATGAGTGATGAGTATAGGGAGACTATGACCTCCCTTGATCTAGATGAGAATCCCTTCATGATAAGGTGGGCAATGTAGAAGGTCTTCCTAACTACTTTAGCTACATGGGTGTCGAATGACAGACTACTATCAACCTGGGTCCCCAGGTCCCTGATAACTTCTTCTGTACTCAGTGGATTGCCACCTATTTGGTAGCTAGGGGTAACCTTGTTTTTCCCGAAGGGTATGACTATGCATTTTTGGCATTTAACTTTAGGCCATGGCTCTGGCACCAGTTATCCGTTTCTGTGAGACCCTTCTGAAGGATATCTGTGTCAGATGTGTTTTCTACTATGGCCCAGTTTGCAGTCATCTGCAAACTTTGTCAGCCATAACCCTCCTGTGTTTGCTTGTACTTGGAAAAGTAGATGCCAAACAAGAGTGGGCCCAGGACTGAGCCCTGTGGTACACCACTTGTGACAGGCTTTGAGTCTGACATGGCGCCAGCAACTCTGACCCTGTGGGTTCTGTCACTCAGCCAGTTTGCAACCCATCTTGTGATGTATGGGTTAACATTTAAGCTGATGAGTTTTTCAATGATACCCGAGTGGGGTATTGTATCAAAGGCCTTCGCCAGATCGAGGTAGGCTGTATGGACTGCCTTTCCCTCATCAATGGCTTTGGTGACTGTTTGAAAAAGTCAACCAAGTTTAGAAGGCATGATCTGCCTTTGACAAAGCCAAACTGGGATGGATCCAAAGTCTGCAAATTCCCTATGTCTTTATTTATGAGGTCCATTATGATCCTCTCCATGGCTTTGCAGATAAGGCTTGTCAAGCTAATGGGCGGTAATTTCCAGGGTCGGTGGAGGCACCGCCTTTGTGAAGTGGGACCACAGTTGCAGTGCGCCACTCCTGGACGTATCCAGAGGTAAGACTATGATTAAACAGCTGTCCTAGCTGTGGGTTTAATTCCTCGTTGAGTTCGTGGAGCACACAGCCGGGGACACCATCAGGTCCCATGGATGCTGTGTTTTTGCTTTGGAGAGAGCAGTTCTCACTTGGGCGTTGGAGATGTTTGGGGGGCTGCAATCGCTTGGTATAGATATCTCTCCTTTTGGGGGGGGGGAGAAGTTTGCACTGAACCTGTCAGCCAGTATGTTGGCAATGTCTGTAGGATCAGTAATCTTCACATCATTTTGAACTAGTTCTGAGCATATCTGGGAGTTTCCTCCCAGGTTTCTAACATAGCTAAAGAAGGCCTTATGATTGTCTTTTGAGTCTTTAGCTATTTTTCTCTCAAAATTTGCTTTGGATGATTTTATGAGAGCTCTTAGTCTTTTACTTAGTGATCAAGGGTGTCTTACCTTTTAAGGATTTTGCTCTATCTTGTAGTAGCTTCCTCCTTTTGTTGTAGAGTTTGTTTATGGCTGGGGTCCACCAAAGTGGACGCTTGCCTTTGGTACAAAGAGTCTTTGTTTTGCTTGGGATTGCCTTATCCATGCAGTCCTGCAGGTGCTGGTAGAAGGCATTTGTAAGTGATTCAGCGGCTTGAGTACTGTTTTCCGTCGGCTCGGGGGCCTTAAAGGAGACCACACTAGTCTTTAGAAGTGTGAAGTCGGCTTTCGAGAAGTTCTTTGCTGTGGTCTTTTTTATTTCAGGTGGGGGTGGGATGAGGACCTCCAGCGAGATTAGTTTGTGATCTGATCTCACCAGTGAGGGGTATACTTCCGGTGTTGAACATTGTTGAATGCTAGGCAATGACTGGTTTTACTTTGAAGGTGGGTTCAAATTAAATTTTATTACAACATTGTTCTAATTTTGATAAAAGGTAGGCGCTGACACTTGGGGAGAGGCATAGCAGAGATCTGGCAATAGATAATAGAGGCGAGTGGTCTTTCTAGACTGCAAGGTGAGGTACGGAGATGCAATGTAGAGACCACCTAGTTTTATACTATATTGAGCTGCCTATCGGGCGCTATTATCCGCCACATAACACAAGCACTCAGGTCACTCCAAGGCAAGTATAAATATGACTCAGTCATTGTCCATGCTGGTGTGAATGACCTGAGACGTACCTCCCTGGACTACATGAAAAGAGACAGAGGAGCTCTCTGAGCATGTAGCCCAGGCCGGTATGACCCTGACCTTGAGTAGCATCTTACCCTCACCAAGAATGATGCCACAATATGAAGACAAGATGATCAATTTCAACAATTGGCTTAAGTATTGGTGTCATTCAAAGGGGATCCAATGCCTGTCAGCCTGGGATGACATGCTCGACAAGCCACGATGCTTCGCTAGGGACGGCTTGCACCTGTCACCCCTGGGCTTTCGGATATTGGCAAAGGCTCTTGCCACCCCCATAGTGCCTTTTTTAGGCAAGGCTCAAAACACAAACCCACCTCCATAGGTATCACAAGGGATAAGAAACTAAGAGTAATGCTACTCAATGCCAGAAGTCTACACCTCAAGATGCACGCACTCGAAACTCTCCTTAGCATGGACAACATCGATATCTGTGCAGTAACAGAAACCTTGTTCAAGGCTCCTGAGAGAACCCCAGCACTACCAGGTTATACCTCATACCATGTTTTTCGGCCCCAAAACTTGGACCGAACCACAAAAGGAGGGGGAGTATCAATATTCGTCAAAGATACCCACACCTCCAGGTTGGTGGCACAGCACAAAGCATCAGAGACTATCCATGTGCAACTAACAGTGGGTAAAACTGCCTTCCAGTTTATAGCCTGCTACAGACCACCCTCCCAAACCCAGGAACCCCACTCGGCCTTCCTGAGAACACTGGAAAATATGAAGGTCTCTCCAAACACCATTATATTGGGCGACTTCAACTACCCAAACATAGACTGGGAGCATTACTCTAGCTCCAACACCCTAGCCCAAAGGTTCCTAGAATTTATAAACTCAAATGCTATGGAACAGCTTGTTACCACTCCCACAAGAGGGGAAAACATACTGGACCTGATCATCACCAACATGGGGACTCTATGCTCCAGACCAGAAGTGTATCCTTCACTGGTAAGATCAGACCATAAACTAATCTCACTAGATATTCACATCCCGACAACAGCCCCTGCCCAGAAAACCACAGTGAAAAACTTCTCTAAAGCAAATTTCACACTCCTCAAAACCGAGGTGGAATCCTTCAAAGCCCTCGGGCCTGTGGAAAATACGGCCCAGACCGCAGAATCCTTTATAAACGCATTCTATGAACACCTTCAGGAATGCATGGATCATGCAATTCCAAACAAAACCAAGACCCAATCCTCCAAAGGCAGGCGTCCTTGTCTGGTGGACCCCAGCCATAAACAAACTACACAATAGAAGGAGGAAGCTACTACATGACAGAGCAAAATCCCAAAAAGGGAAGGCATCTCTGATCAGTATTAGCAAAAAACTACGGGCACTCATAAAATCGTCTAAAGCCAGCTTCGAGTGAAAAATTGCACAGGACACTAAGGATAATCACAAGGCTTTCTTTAGTTATGCTAGAAACCTGGGTGGGAATTCCCAGATATGCTCAGAATTAGTCCAAAATTACAAAAAATACACCAAACCCACAGACATTGCCAACATCCTAGCTGACAGGTTCAGCGCAAACTTCTCCCCCCCTTCCCCACCAAAAGGGC